>NC_051423.1:22435326-22437826 GCF_015228065.2 Penaeus monodon | reverse complement strand
CAGCACTGGGTCAGCCTCGGCGACCTGCAGAACCCTGACCATCACGAACAGCACGTGCACACAATACGGACCGTGGCCGCAGGAACACGTCTGGAAAGCAAAGGTTTTGGGGAGTTGAGGTCTAGCCTGGTATACTGCAGCTGGAAATGGAAGATGGGTTGTCAAAAAATGGGGGAGGTCTATTTGCTTACTTATCTGTCTGACGTTTTTGGTAATCTCTTTCTTTCTGTTTGTCTATCTCTGCCTCAATCTTTGTTTCTCTTTCTCTCTCTGTCTATTTGTAAGTTTCTCTCTCATTCTCTGTCCTTCTACAAATACTCTATATATACACGGCACATTTATCCAATCAAAAATGCAAATCGCCAGGCCATAAACAACGCGCCATTTCGTCCGTCCGGCCCCTCCGACGGGCATGGCCGAGGTACCGAAGGCGCTCGCTAACCTGCCCACGCTCCCCCCACGGCGCGGTCTAGGAGGCGGGCCATAAGGGCCAAAATCGAGTGCGAGCGGACGACTGCAGTACAAGTTCGACCTCAGCTCGACCTTGGCCGGCGTCGCGCCCTCGGCCAGCCCGACAGCAGCGCGGGACCCGGCGTAAGGCCCGGCCACGCATTTCTCCGAGCGCCCTCGTCATTCTCATTCACCTCATCATATCGCGTGTCCTCACAGCGGGGCCAGCGTCTCCGAGCGCGTGCGTGGGCGTGGGTGTTAGCACCGTGGGTCTGCAAGCGGCCGGGTCTGCTTGCGTCCGTCTGGTGCCTGCAGAGCTCGGCCCGGCGGCGTGCTGGTACTGCTGAATGCCAGACGGCCTCGCCATGCGCATGAACTGTGCTTTGCGCGCGCATGTGCGTCGAGGCCGCAACTAGCCTTGCCCCTAAAACGTGCACCACGCAACAAAATACACAAATGTGATGATTAACGCCTCCCACCCATCCACGAGACGCACTTGGCGTTACACCCCGTTTATTTCCTCGACGAGCCCCTCCCGCCCGACATGCGCCCAGGAGCCCGAGCAGCGTAACCAGCCCGACTCCCGCGCTGAAGGGAGACACAATCCCGTGGGGGCTGGCGGGTCTCCCTCGCCGGCCAGCCCCGCAGAGCGAGCCTCGACGCCCACGCATCTGCCGCCTCCTAACCGCCAGTAACTCCCGAAAGCCAACCCGTAGCGCATTTCATTTCTCTCTCGTGTCTACCAATTCTTCTCCGCCCGCGACTGCAATTAACCCCCCCCCCCTAGCACTAACGCCAGCAAAGTACCTGTATTCCCAGCGGTTAAACAACAACGCCCCGCACGATTTATTTGAGTGGCGAACCCAGGACGCGGCGCCATGTTGCAAATATGGTGGGCTAGGTAGCTCGTGACGTCACAACCCCGGGCGACAACCCCGCTAAAATGAACGCTGTTGACGTCGCCCAGAAATGCATTATGGATGAAATAACGTAACGTTTCCGAATCGAACTGGATCTTCTTCTTTTTCAAAACACGAAGAGAAGATTTAAAAAAACAACAACAAAAGAATAAGAGAGGAGGAGAACGACATACAAGGTTTAACAATAGATGAAAGAAGATTCAAAACAGCGCCTCCTAAACTGTCCACCAACTCGACCAACACAAACTTAAACAAACAACACCTCTCAGTATTTTCTAAGACAATTAGGTTGGATGCACAAACACAAAAAGAAAACCGGAAAACAAAAAAACAGCAAACTGAGCAAAAATAAACGTTATGTCAAACTCAGTCGGAGTGGGTAAAACAGCAGAGAGAGAGAGAGAGAGAGAGAGAGAGAGAGAGAGAGAGAGAGAGAGAGAGAGAGAGAGAGAGAGGAGTACGAGAGAGAGAGAGAGTACGAGAGAAGAGAGAGGAGAGAGAGAGAGAGAGAGAGAGGAGAGAGAGAGAGAGAGATGTGGAGAGAGAGAGAGAGAGAGTACGAGAGAGAGAGAGAGAGTAAGAGAGAGAGAGAGAGAGAGAGAGAGAGAGAGAGAGAAAGAGAGAGAGAGAGAAACAGCAAGAGAAAGATCAAGAGAGAAAGAGAAACAGCAAGAGAAAGAGAGAGAAACAGCAAGGTCCAACTCGCTCTCACCCTCCGCCCCGCCTCGCCACGACCAACCAACCCAATGGGCCGAATCGCGGTTCGAGCAACACAAAACACAAAACTCCGGATTTTCTCGACCAAAGCTACACCCCCAGGCCTTGGGTAAAATGCCCATGCCCCGTGTTTGCCATCCCCAATGGAACTTCGCCGAGAACATTTAGAAGCGAAAGATCAATGCATTTTTTTTTTTCGTGTCGTAAGGAGCTTTTACCATGTGGTCTGATGCCATCACGGGGTCACTGAATTTATCATTAGAGGCTCCATTCTGTAACCTGGGATTAAGAATGGATTCAAAGCGAGGTCAGAGGTCGCTGTGGTCAAGGTCAATTAGGTCTAAATGGGATATATTCACGAACTCTCTCTCTCTCTCTCTCTCTCTCTCTCTCTCTCTCTCTCCCTCTCTCTC
>NC_051423.1:22427826-22430326 GCF_015228065.2 Penaeus monodon | reverse complement strand
TGGAGGCAATGGCCGGGCTGAAAGGGAGAGGGGGAGGGGAAAGGAAGAGACGAAGGAGGGGGAAAGGATGAAAGAGAGGGAAAGGGAAGAGGGAGAGGGAGAGAGAGAGAGAGAGAGAGAGAGAGAGAGAATGAGTAGAAAAGAGGAGAAAAGAAGGAGAGAGAGAAATAGAAAAAGGAGAGGGAGAAAGAGAAGGAGGAAGAAGAGGAGAGAGGAAGGAGGGAGAAAGGAAGAGAGAGAAAGAGGGAAAAAGAAGGAGGGAGAGAGAGGAAGAGAAAAGAGAAGAAAGGGGAAGGGAGAAAGGAGGGAGAAAGGAAGAAGAGGCGGAAAGAGAAGATACGTAGGGAGAGGGAGAGGGGGAAAGTGGAGGAGAAAAAGGAGGTGAAGAAGAAGAAGAAGAAGGAGGAGGAGGAGGAGGAGGAAGGAGAAGAAAGAGGAGTTAGTGAAAGGGAGGTGGGGAAGGAAGAGGAAGAAGAGAAAATAATGAAGGAGGAGAAGGAAGATGGGAGCAAGAGGGATGGAAGATAGTGAAACAGGAAGAGGAGGAAGAAAGGGAGTAAGAAAGAGGGAAGAAGAGGAAACGGAAAAGGAAAAAGAGGAAGAGAGTGAAACAACAGGAGAAGAGAAAAAAAGAAATACGGAAAGGAGAATAACGAGGAGGGGGGAGGGGGGAAGAGGAGGAAATGGAAGAGGAGAGAAATGCTTAGCGACGAGGAAGAACTAGAACTAGCAGAAATAAAAACAAAGTGCGGAAGGAGGGGGGGGGAGGGGAGGTAGGTTATTGGAGCTTGGAGGGAGGGGAGAGGGAGGGAGGAAGAGGAGGGGGAGAGGGGAGAGGTAGGAAGAGGAGGGAGGAGGGAGAGGGGAGAGAGGGGGAAGCAGAAGGAAGGGGGAGAGGGGAGAGAGGGGGAAGCAGAAGGGGGAGGGGGGAGGGGAGAGAGGGGAGCAACATGTTAGGCGGCAACAAAAACTTGTCGGGTCGGTGAGAGACGGAGAGTGGTTGGTCGGGCCTAACACAGCCTCGCCCGACGAACTCCCTCTCCCCACTCCCCCCCTCCCCCCCTCACCGTCTCCCTTCTCTCTCTCTCTCTCTCTCTCTCTCTCTCTCTCTCTCTCTCTCTCTCTCTCTCTCTCTCTCTCTCTCTCTCTCTCTCTCTCCTTACGCCAGTTTTGCAATCACTCCTTACCTCTTCTCCTTTCCCTCCTACTTTCTCTGTCTGTCTGTCTGTCTGTCTGTCTGTCTGTCTGTCTGTCTGTCTGTCTGTCTCTCTCTCTCTCTCTCTCTCCTAACAAGTAATACTCTCGGTATCATTCCTTCCTCTATTCATTTTTCTCCCTACGTTACCTCCTTTTTTTGTCTCAATAAACTTGTCGAAGTCAAAGAGTCTCCCTCTATCCTTCCCTCTCGCTCACAACGCTATCTTTCAATTCAATTCAACTCTTATTCGCACAACTACCTTTAAAAAGAAGAAGAAGAAAGAGAAGAAGAAGAAGAAGAAGAAGAAGAAGAAGAAGAAGAAGAAGAAGAAGAAGAAGAAGAAGTCCACCTTTATTCGCACCCCAATAACAACCTTTAAGGCGACTCTTATTCGCACATCTACCTTTTATTCGCACACCTCTAACAACCATTAATTCGACTGTTATTCGCACACCAATAACAAACTTTTGATTCGACCCTTATTCGCACAGCTACCTTTTATTCGCACCCTAATAACAACGAGACCAACACCAAATCCCTCGCGTCTTAATCGCAGGTAGAACAGCAGATCATCTTCCTCTCTGCGATGAACATAACGCACCGTTGAACAAGTCGTGTGTGTGTGTGTGTGTGTGTGTGTGTGTGTGTGTGTGTGTGTGTGTGTGTGTGTGTGTGTGTGTGTGTGTGTGTGTGTGTGTGTGTGTGTGTGTGTGTGTGTGTGTGTGTGTGTGTGTGTGTGTGTGTGTGTGTGTGTGTGTGCGTGCATGCATATATGTGTACGTGTGCGCGCGCGAGTATGTACGTGTGTGGGTGTCTGAGGCAGGTTGGCGGTCGGCCTCCTCGCCCGGGGCCGAGGAACAGCGTGCCGTGGCGTCTGCAAGTTGCAAGCTCCCCACCTCTCCCTCGCATTGCACGGGCGTCGGTCATCCCACGCGAAAACTACTGCAACCTCTTTTCGCGTCACCTTCGCGTTGCTTGTTGAGGCCTACGCCGGTTTTTATCTTTGTTTTATATCTACTTTTTGATTCGTATATATTTATCTTCTTTTTTTTTTATACTATCATTATCATAGTCATTATTGTGATCATCATCATCATCATCATCATCATCATCATCATCACCTTCACCACCACCATCATCACCATTATTGGGGAAAAAACGCCAATTTAAACTTCCAACCGCCAGTCCCCTGACCCTAACCTCATCCCAAATCCAACTCCAGAGAGGCAAAACCCAAGGCAAAATAAAATGATTTACAAAACAAAGGATAATTCGGCAACCCCCTGTGGGCACTCCCCCTCC
>NC_051423.1:22415326-22420326 GCF_015228065.2 Penaeus monodon | reverse complement strand
ATATACATATACATATATACACTGCACGTTAATAATGACAGGAAAAGCTGCTCTCGTTCAGAAGAAAAGTAACGACACACCATTATGGTGTTTTTTGCGCGGGGTGACCTACTTGCATTTTGCAGGATAAGTAATGTAAAACATGGGAGGGAGGGAGGGAGTGAAGGAGGGAGGGAGGGAGGGAGGGAGGGAGGGAGGGAGGGAGGGAGGGAGAGAGAGAGAGGGGAGAGAGAGAGAGAGAGAGAGAGAGAGAGAGAGAGAGAGAGAGAGAGAGAGAGGGGGGGGGGGGCGAAAGAGATAGAAGCCAAGAGAAAGACCCATTGAGAAAGAGGGAGATGGGAGAGTGAGAAAAGGAGAGAGAGAGAACGAAAAAAAAAAAAAACAGAAAGCGAGAGCGAGAAAGGAAAGAAAAAAGAAATATCAAGAACGAAAGAAAGAAAAAAAACGAGATAGTAAGAACGAGAAAAAAAACAACAACACAGACAACGAGAAAGAACGAGGAAGAGAAAGAGCGAGAGAGAGATAGATCCCCCAAGCAATAATGCAAAAGTCACCTCCCCCCCACCCCACCACCACCACCACACACTCTCACATGATCTTTTTCAACCATGTGGTCGTCCATTACGGTCATGCAACAAACCACCCCCTCCCCCCCTCCCCCCTCCCGCCCTTCCGCCCGCAGCTCGGAAACTCCTGTGGTTCAGCCCAGAGTTGCCACCGCACCTTTCTTAAGCAAGGAAAAAATGCCAAAACAAGAAATATATGCGATAAAATACGCTAAGTTACTGAGGGGGGGGGGATGTTGTAAGCTTATAATCAAATGCTGTAAACAAGCAAAATCCTAAAAAAAAGAAAAGAAAAACGATCGTTATGAAACTAAATATACGCAGGCACGTAACATCATTTAACGATTGCTATTAATTACCATAACAAGCAATTAAGACAATGGCAATCGTTATACACATAAACATACACGGGCAACGTAACAACCCCTTTTAGCGTAACAAGCAATACCCTATAAAAAGAAATAAAGAAAGAAATGAAGAAAGAATGAAAAGAATGAAAGAAAAAAGACGGAGAGAGAGAGAGAGAGAGAGAGAGAGAGAGAGAGAGAGAGAGAGAGAGAGAGAGAGAGAGAGAGAGAGAAGAGAGAGAGAGAGAGAGAGAGAGAGAGAGAGAGAGAGAGAGAGAGAGAGAGAGAGAGAGAGAGAGAGAGAGAGAGAGCGAGAGAGAGAGAGAGGAGGAGGAGAAATAGAGAAAGGAAAGAGATGAGAGAAGGTGAAGAAAGAGAAGAAGAGAGAGAAAGCGAAAAGAGAAAAGAGAGAAAGAAAAGAGAAGAGAGAAAAGATATAAGAAAGAAGAAAGAAGAGAGAGAAGAAAAATCGAGAAGAAAAGAAAAAAAAGAAAAAAAATCATTATGAACGTATAGAAAACCGCAACGTTCAGCCGCCCATCTCCCTCCGTGGTCGGCCGATCCTCGACCCGACTTGCTGAGCACGACAGGTCGTCCTTCTGGCGAGCGCGCGTCGTCCATCACGACCCACACGATGGAGTCAAAATTGTAATTAATATGGTAAATAAAATAGAAAAAAACATGTAAATAAAATGATCAATAAAACAACGGAGGGAGAAACGGAAAACGGAAAAGAGGAAGAGGGGAGGGGGGAGAGGAGGAGGAGGAGGAGGGGGAGTAGGATGAATAGGAGGAGGAGGAGGAGGAGGAGGAGGAGGGAGGAGGAGGAGGAGGGGGAGTAGGATGAATAGGAGGAGGAGGAAGGGGAGTAGGATGAATAGGAGGAGGAGGAGGAGGAGGAAGAGAAGAAGAAGAAATCGCTCAGTGTTTTTCGCACTTTCGGGCATTTTCTTGGAACATCGTTATTAAGTACATCAAAATTAACGAGGTTCATTTCTACCGCTGGATCATCGATGTAACCAAAGGAGAGTTGCAAAGATACGAATGAAAGAGAGTGATTTATCTATTTATCTATTTAGTTACGAATAAAAGATCGCGAATGATCTATTCACCAATCTATCTGCGAATGAAAGACAGCCATTTATCTCCTTATCTATCTATCTATCCACGTCACTTCCAACACCAACACCAACACCACCACCACCAACAACAACAACAACAACAACAACCAACAGAAGCTCCTGCAACAAAACAAGCAGCAGAGTTGCTACGTTGCGCTAGTTCTGTTGCAGGGTTTGGGGAGGCAGCAGAAAGTGCGAGACAGGGAGGGCGCCCACTCGACCTACATGGGGGAGCGACAGGGCGATGGGCGGCGGAAGGGGAGGGGGGCGGGGGAGGGGTTGCGGAGGGAAGGGGAGGGGAGGGGGAGGGGGGGCGCGGAAGGGGTTGCGAAGGGAAGGGAAGGAGAGGAATAGGGGACTGAGAGAGGCAAGGAGGAGAGTGGGAGGGGAGGCAGGGGGTGAGGAGAAGGGGAAGGGGGAGAATGGAAGGAGAAGAGGAAGGGGAAGGGCAAGTGAAAGGTGGAGTTATAGAATTCTAAGGGAAAGGAGAGAGTGGAAGTGGCAGGGGGAAAGTGGAAGGGGAACAAGGTGAGTGGAAGGGGAATTCTAGGGGAAGAAGAGACATGAGCATGGGAGAGTGACAGGGTTTACTCAGGGGGGAAAGACTGGTAGGGGAAGGGGAAGAGAGGGGGGAGAACACTGGCAGGGGCAGCTATGGGAAGGGGAAAAAGGTGGAAGAGGCTTAGAACAGGGGGAGGAGGAGGGGGGGAGAATGCCAAGCCTACCATGGCGAGAAAACACTGAACAAAATTTTTTCTTATTTTTTCCCCTCGAGCCTCTGCATGGAATAATGAATAAATAAATAAATAAATAAAATAATAACAATAATAATAATAAAATAACAAAAATCCAAATCCTTATTTATTTCCCCATGAACTATGTGCTTTAAAAAACAAAAAAAAATTCTCTATCTGTTCCCACTGTTACACTTCTGACTTCTGACTCTCACTCCCGTCCTGCAGATGCGCTGGAAATGACCTTGCAACTTGGCCCTAGGGAACGGGGGGGGGGAGGATAATGAAGATGATGATGATGAGGAGGAGGTTGTGGTGGAGCAAGATAGGAAGGGAGAATAATGTAGACGAGGTGGAGGAGGAGAAGGAGGAGGAGGAGGAGGAGGAGGAGGAGGAGGAGGAGGAGGAGGAGGAGGAGGAGGAGGAGGAGGAGGAGGAGGAGGAGGAGGAGGAGGAAAAGAAGAAGGAGAAGGAGGGGGAGATAGACAGGGAAAGAGAAAGAGAACAGAGAAGCGAAGCAGAATGAAAGGATTAACGTGGAAGGGGATGAGAAAGGGACGAAAGAGAGAGAGAAAAAAAAATCTACAAATTGGAAGAAGCGAAACACAACAGAAAAAAGGCCGGCCTGCAGCGCCCTCTGCGTCCCTCCCTCCTGAAGCAAAACGAGGCGAGACCGACTTGCTTCCCGGGTCCTGGAGAGGCACAGTTGGCCCAAGTGTCGGCGAGTGTGACCTTGCCCCGCTCAGGACCGAAACGCATGCTCACTTTCTACGAGAACAACAGCGCTCTCTCTCTCTCTCTCTCTCTCTCTCCTCTCTCTCTCTCTCTCTCTCTCTCTCTCTCTCTCTCTCTCCGTGTGTCTGTCTCTGTCTCTCTTTGTCTCTGTCTCTGTCTGTCTGTCTGTCTGTCTCTCTCTTCCCCGCACCTCTCTCTCTCTCTCTCTCTCTCTCTCTCTCTCTCTCTCTCTCTCTCTCTCTCTCTCTCTCTCTCTCTCTCTCTTTCCCTCCCTCTGTTCAAACATCAACTCAAACATTCAAACAATGTTTCCTAATCCAAAAAAAAAAAAAAAAAAAAAAAAAAAAAAAAAAAAGGGAGCACGTTATATAAAAAAAATATATATATATAAATCTGCACATTTTAAAACGCGTAACCTGGAGTCCCGGGGTCCATAAAACGCCTACGCCACCTGCGACTCACCCACCACGCCCCAAGCCACGCCCACGTCGACGCTCACCCAAGGGTCACCTATAGTGTTGCGCGCCTTCGCCTTGGTACTCCCGCGAACCTCAAGAGTACCAGGAGAGAAAGTGGAGGGGGGGGGGGCCCGTTCAGGTACCGATGCATTATTATTATTATTATTATTATTATTATTATTATTATTATTATTATTATTATGATTATTATCATTATTATTATTATTTTAGGATGCGTTGCGCATCTGTCTCTGTCTTTCTGTCTCTTTTTTTTCCCATCTTTTTATCTGTCTTCCTTTCTTTACTTTCTCTCTCTCTCTACTTTTCTTTAATGTCTCTTTCTCTCTCTCTCTCTCTCTCTCTCTCTCTCTCTCTCTCTCTCTCTCTCTCTCTCTCTCTCTCTCTCTCTCTCGCTCTCCTTCTGCCTTTCCTTTTCGATATATAATTTTTCATTAATATATAATAAAGGTATGCATGAAAATTAATATCTTCACAATACAAGATATGTATTTAACAGGCTTTGTTTATGTCTGAAATAAACGTATTTCTGACGATGACATAATCAAAACCGGCCAAATACATCTCTCGTATTGTGAAGATATTCATTTTCATTCACACCTTTTCTACAAGTGTCAACATGAATACGTTTCATTCTTAAATATAAACCTTCTAAACCTATTTTTTTCTATGCATAATATTCAGAGCTATAAGACCCCACTCCCCTCCCTCCCTTCTTCACGGCTTACTTTTAATAACATAAACAAATTCAAAACAATTTCACCCTCCCCCCCCCCCATCCCAAAGCCCCATCCCGTTATAAACTTTATATAAACCTTCCCTTTGAACGTATACCTTTAAATAAAATAAACTAAATATATAAATGGGTTAAATCAAAGCAATTTCAACTCCCTCTCTCTCTCTCTCTCTCTCTCTCTCTCTCTCTCTCTCTCTCTCTCTCTCTCTCTCTCTCTCTCTCTCTCTCTCTCTCTCTCTCTCTCTCTCTTTTATTCCCCCCTCCTTCTCACTCTCTCCACATCCC
>NC_051423.1:22402395-22410226 GCF_015228065.2 Penaeus monodon | reverse complement strand
TTCTCTCTCTCTCTCCTCTCTCTCTCTCTCCCCCTCCTTTCTTCTCTCTCTCTCTTTCTTCTCTCCCCCTCCCTCCCTCCCTCTCCCTCCTTCCTTCCTTCCCTCCTTCCCTCTCCCTCCCTCCCCCTGGCGGGCCACTCACCTCCCTCCTTCCCTCTCCCTCTCCTCCTTCCCTCCCTCCCTTCCCCTCCCTCCCCCCGGCGGGCCACTCACCTCCCTCCTTCCCTCTCCCTCTCCCTCTCCCTCCCTCCCCCTCCCTCCCCCCGGCGGGCCACTCACCTCCCTGTGCAGCTGTCTCACGGGCGACGATTTCGGGGAGGACCTTGGCGACGTCCTGGGGGAGGACCTGGGGGAGTCTCGGGGCGCTGCTGCGGCCGTGGCTCGCGTCCTGGCGTGGCCCCTGGGGTCCGGCGAGACGGGGCGCCTCCGGTGGGACCCCAGGGGAGGAGGCCCCGGCCCTACGGGCGACCGCACCTGCGGGAGGGAGGGAAAGGGGACGGCGTCACTTTGGGGGGGGGGGGGAGAAAAAGCACACGAGGATCGCATTGCAAGGTTTCAGTCTGCAGGTGAAATCACGACTATGGTACAAAGCAGCCGTTCTGATCACAAGCAAGCAAGCACACGCACACGCACACACGCACACATACACACACGCACAAACACACACACACACACAGAATGAAAACATCTTAGTTGATGTTGTAGCTCGTTTTTGTTTGTCTGTCTGTTTGTTTCTTTGTTTTTTTTCCATTGCACGTTTCCCAGTACGGATGTCAAGGGTTCGTGTCTCCTCTGAATGAACAAATAAATAAATAAATAAATAAATAAATATGAATTTGAATATGAACAAAACAACAATAATAATAACAGCAATAATAATAATGATCATAATAATAATAATAATAATAATAATAATAATAATAACAATAGTAATAACAATAAAACAACAACAACAATAACAATAACAAAACAATAACAATAATGATAATAATAACATTAACCATAACAACCTCCTAGAAGCTCCCTATGCATAAAAAACGGATCAGAAATGTCAATAAATCATCTCAAAACCATATTCTATCCCCCCCCCCCCTAGATCCTATAATTAACCCGGAGAAGGATTTCCCAAAAAGGAACAAACAACAACAATTCCAACGCCAACAACAATGAACAACAAACAACAAGAAACCGCCACCACTAACAACAACAACAATAATAACAAGCCACCAGAACAACAAACAACAGCAGCAGCAATAACAACAAATATTAACAATAAACAACCACCACCTCACCAACAATTAAAAACGAACATCATCAATAACAACAATTAAAAACAACCACCAACAACAAAAACAAATAGAAACAACCACCACCACCCAACAAAAACAACTAGAAAAAACACCACCACCAACAGCAACAACAATTAAAAACAAACATCAACAAAAAACAACTAAAAACCACCACCACCACCACCAACAAAAAAGCATCATCACCACCACCTACAAAAAAAACACCATCACCACCAACAACAACAACAACAAAAACACCATCACCACTACCACCAACAACAACAAAAACACCATCACCAACAACCACCTCCCGAATTCCGTGCCTCGCGATCCCCCGTGACTCTCGAAACAGACACAATACACCGACGCGTCTGCCTGCCCTCATAGCCCCTGATGAAAGTAATTGCAGGTTTATAATTCCGCCGGCAGATAAATCTCGCACCGCCGTGACCTTTTCCCCGCTGGGACTTGTTCTCTGCTGATCGGGCAAAAGCTTAGAGGGAGAGGGAGAGGGAGATAGAGGGAGATAGAGAGAGAAAGAGAGAGGGAGGGAGGGAGGGAGGGAGGGAGGGAGGGAGGGAGGGAGGGAGGGAGGGAGAGAGAGGGAGAGAGAGGGAGAGAGAGGGAGAGAGAGAGAGAGAGGAGAGGGAGAGAGAGAGAGAGAGAGAGAGAGAGAGAGAGAGAGAAAGAGAAAGAAAGAGAAAGAGAGAAAGAAAGAAAGAGAGAGAGAGAGAGAGACAGAGAGCGGAATCAATTTTAAACTATATACACACACAATGCACTTCGTAACGGATTTTACCAACGGCTCTGATAAATGAATTTCTTTTTTGCGCGTGGACTCGCATAAATTAATACGCATTACTGAAACTTAGGGGGGGAGGAGGGGGAAGGGTGATTACCTTTCCTAATTCATAATCTAATCTAATTTCAATCTACTCGAACCTAATCTAACCTGACCTAACCTTGAACATGGTTAATTCTCACGACCTTACAGAATCACAAGTATATATAAAGAATATGAACCTATTTCCTTCTAGAGAGAGAGGGGGAGGGAGGGAGGGAGGGAGGGAGGGAGGGAGGGAGAGAGGGAGGGAGGGAGAGAGGATAGGAGAAAAGTAAAGAATAGAAGAGAGGGGGATGGAAATTTGAGAAAGATAAAGAGCGAGAACGAAAGAGAAGAGAGAGGAAGGGAGGGAGGGAGAGAGAGAGAGAGAGAGAGAGAGAGAGAGAGAGAGAGAGAGAGAGAGAGAGAGAGAGAGAGAGAGAGAGAGAGAGAGAAAGAGAAAGAGAAAGAGAAAGAGAAAGAGAAAGAGAAAGAGAAAGAGAAAGAGAAAGAGAGATACAGAGATAGATAGATAGATAGATAGATACAGACAGAGATAGATAGATAGATAGAGAGATACAGACAGAAACAGAGAGAGAGAAAGCGAGAAAGGAGACCCTCCCCCACCCCCACCCCCAACAAAACACACAAACAAAGCCGCGCGTACCATAACGTTCCCCGCCGCCGAACGCGCCGACCGCAACGTTCAAACGATCTCGGGAACGTTGCCATGTGACGAAACCGCTGGTCCGCCGCCCGTTCTTTGCTCGCCATTATCGGTTTTATTGCCATTATTATCATCCTTGTTAATTACTATTGTTGATGTTGATGTTGTTGCGATTGCTATTATCGGTATAATTATTATTACTATTATCATTATTATTATTATTATTATTATTACTATGGCTATTATTAGCATTAATATTATCATTATCATGGTAATTATTATTTTTATTATTATTATTATTATTATTATTATTATTAGCATTCATTTTACTATCATTATCATTATCATCGTCGTCATCATTATTATTACTATCATTATCATGTTTCGCCTTCTCTTCGTCCTCTCTTTTTTCTGTTCTTCTTTTCCTTCTTACCACACATTCTCATTCTCCTCCACATCTTTTCCTTCGTTTCTTGGGAGGGAGGGAGGGAGGGAGGGAGGGAGGGAGGGAGGGAGGGAGGGAGCGAGAGAGAGAGAGAGACAGAAAGAGATAGAGAGAGAGAAGAGAAGAGAGTAGAAGAGAGGAGAGAGAGAGAGAGAGAGAGAGAGAGGGAGAGAGAGAGAGAGAAAGAGAGGAGAGGGGCGAGAGAAAGAGAAAGAGAAAGAAGATAAAGAGATAGAGAGAAGAGAAGAGAAAGAGAGAGAGAGAGAGAGAGAGAGAGAGAGAGAGAGAGAGAGAGAGAGAGAGAGAGAGAGAGAGAGAGAGAGAGAGAGAGAGAGAGAGAGACAGAGAGAGAGAGAGAGAGAGAGAGAGAGAGAGAGAGAGAGAGAGAGAGAGAGAGAGAAAATAAACACGTGAAGGAAGAAAGGATATTCGCTCGACCATTACACCGTTGCCAGATCTCGTCCCGCGGTTGCCAGCTTTCGCGATGTTAACCCCAAAAGTGGCTATAAATTTTCCAGCATCGAAATACATTTAAATAATGGACATTTTTCTTCTTTTTTTAGGGGGGGTGGGCGGTGCTAATACGTGACGCCCCTGATGCATATCTGTGGCCACGAAAGAAAAGAAATGAAACAAAAGTAAAGAAAATACCTTAATAAAAATGTACATTATTTTGGTGTATGTTGAGGTCTTGTTCCGTTGGGGGGGAGAGAATAATATTTGAATAATTAAGTGTTCAAGATTTTAGTTGTGAGATGTTCGGACAATGTTCATTCTAGAACTAATTTCAAAATTACGAAACCACTCGACTGAGCAACAAACAGCTGACTTTAGCAAAAACTGGTAACTGGCAAAATCATCCAAATAATATAAACTACATTCAACGTGAGAACACGCAAACAAACAAACAAACAAACACAAACAAACAAATTCTCTCTCTCTCTCTCTTCTCGCTCTCTCTCACCTCTCTCCCTCTCTCCTTCTCCCTCTCCCTCCCTCTCCCTCCCTCTCTCTCTCTCTCTCTCTCTCTCTCTCTCTCTCTCTCTCTCTCTCTCTCTCTCTCTCTCTCTCTCACACACACACACACACACAGACACAGACACAGACACACACACACACACACACTAAGACACACACACACATACACACACACACACACACACACTAACACACACACACACTAACACACACACACACACACACACACACACACACACACACACACACACACACACACACACTAAACACACACACACACACACACTAAGACACACACACACACACACACACGCACACACACACACACACACTAACACACACACACACACACACACACACACACACACACACACACACACACACACACACACACACACACACACACACACACACACACACACACGGCCTGCATAAACCTGACGCAATGCCCGATGGAACCCGAGACTAAGAAACGTTCTGCCATTTCAAGATTTAAATTCCATTATCAAAATAGTCGATGCATTCACCCAACGACGCATAGCATTTTCCTGCTCCGTCTGTCTGTCTCTCTTTCCCTCCCCCCCCCCCTACATCTCTCCCTTTCCCTCTCCTACTCCTTTCCTCTCTCTCCGTCTCTGTCTGTCTCTTTCTTTCCATCTGTCTCTCTTCCTATCTCCGTCTTTCTCTCTCTCTCTCTCTGTTTCTGTCTCTTTCTCTCTGTGTCTATCTCTCCCTCTTCCTCTATCTCCCCCTTTTCCTCTCTCTCTCCCTCTTCCTTTCTCTCTCTCCCTCTTCCTTTCTCTCTCTCTCTCTCTTCCTCTCTCTCTACCCCTTCCTTTCTCTCTCTCTCTCTCTACCTCTTTCTTCCTACCCCTCTCCCTCGTAACCAAAGATTCCATTTTCATATCTCCCCCTAAAAAAAACTGTTTAAAATTCGAAAAAAACAAACTAGTAAATGAAATAAAGCCAACAATAAATACAAATCTTCAACAACCATTTTTATATTATTTTTTTTTATTATCATGATTTTTTTCTTCACCCGATCGCGGGGATTATGCGAATGGAACAGGAGAGAAAGAGAAAGAGAAAGAGAAAGAGAGAGAGAGAGAGAGAGAGATAGAGAGTGAGAGAGAGAGGAGAGAGAGAGAGAGAGAGAGAGAGAGAGAGAGAGAGAGAGAGAGAGAGAGAGAGAGAGAGAGAGAGAGAGAGAGAGAGAGAGAGCGAGAGAGAGAGAGAGAGAGACAGAGAGAGAAGATAGAATGAGAAAGAGAGAACACAATTCAGATTCCGTTGGCGCGAAATACCCAAGCTCCATTCGAGGATGAATGAACAATGGCATCTTTTTTGTTAAAAACAGAAAAATGAGAAAAGATTAAGAATTTTCAATAAAGAAGAAGAAGAAGAAGAAAAAAAAAACATGACCATCTCCCCCAATAAAAAAAAAAAAAAAAAAAAAAAAAAAAAAGTGTGATCTGCATTCATCATCATCCACATTTTACACCGAAACCGACCAAATAAATCGTGATTTTTTTCTCTCTCTCTATTTCAAATACCAAACAATTTTCTTTTTCTTTTTTTTTCTAATAACATAAACCTCTTTTTTTTCCAGCGGCCATTGCATGATTTTCGCATTTAACTCAAACCCCCCCCCAAGCTAAGCAGTGTGAGACCGTGCCAGTTCCGGTCTACGAGCCAATTCCTATCCCCCTTTCTATCTCTCTCTCCTATTATAAAATGTATGCCGTTTTCTCCCCCTCCTTTCGTCTGATTTACGATCTTACGATTTTCTCTCTCCCTCTCTCTCTGTCTTTGTCTCTGTCTCTCTCTTTCTCTCTCTCTTTCCCTCTCTCTCTCTCTCTCTCTCTCTCACTCTCTCTTCTGTGTCAACTTCCCCTTTCTTTTCGTCTGTTTCCCGACAATTCCCATCCTCCCTCCGTTTCTTTCTGTTTTCCTTTCTTGTGTCTCCTTCTCCCCTCCTTTGTCTCCCTTGCTCCCCTTACCATCCTTCAATTCTCTCTCTCTCTCTCTCTCTCTCTCTCTCTCTCTCTCTCTCTCTCTCTCTCTCTCTCTCTCTCTCCCCCGTGTCGCCTCCCCCCCTTTCACTTCGTTCAATTCTCGACCATTCTCCCTTCTCCCTCCTCCGTCTTCCCCTCGCGGCGTCCCCTCAGACAACAGCGGCTGAAGTGGCCTTCCCCGTCATCTCTCAACCCCCAACCTCCGCCCTCATCCTTCGCCGGTCACGTGATCACGAGGACGTCTCTCCCCCCCCCCCACTTCTTCCTCTTCTTCTTCCTCCTCCTCTTCCTCTTCTTCTTCTTCGTCCTCCCTCTTCCTCTTCCTCCCCCTTCTCCCTCACCACAACCACCATCTCCTCCTCCTCCTCCTCCTCCTCCTCCTCCCCACACCTTCCCCCTCTCCTACCAAAGCGTTAGTCAACCCCCCCACCCCACCTCCCAACCTTAGCAGACGGTAGATCAATTGAACTAATACAGGGAGAAGCGATTTATCATATAACACAGGCCTTTGAACGCTCTGTATTGGCTTAACACAGCACAGGGAAGATGGAGCTCGGCTGTGGGTCTCTTCGGGGAGCGGAGAGCAGGGGAGAGGGGAGAGGGGAGAGGGGAGAGGGGAAGAGGAGGCGAGAGGGGAGAGAGGAAGAGGAGGCGAGAGGGGAGAGAGGAAGAGGAGGCGAGAGGGGAGGAGAAGAGGGGTATAGGCGAGAGGGAAGAAGAGGGTATAAACGCGAAGGAAAGAGTAAATAGGTAGAGAGGGTGATGGAGAATGGTAGAGGGAGGTATAAGGGATGCAGTGCCTCCCTCTCCCTCCCTCCCTCTCTCTCTCTCTCTTTCTCTTTCTCTCACACACACCATCGTCTGGCACCACCAAGCTACCGCGTCCCTTCTGACCTAAACGGTGCCACATCACATGATTTTTCGCGGTGGCCCTGCGCTCCCTCCTCCTCGTCCTCGTGGGAAGAGATCTAGTCATCAAATCTTAAAAGAGTGGAAGACAATTTGCTCTAAAAAAAAACTAACTTTCGCCAAATCGTATCCCAATGTGGAGAATTATTTTTTCTTAAAGAAATAGAGGAACAGGGGAAGGGGAAAAAATAAAACGCGCTCCGAATGGCAACACTCCCCGCCATCAACTGTCTCTCACTGTTGCCAAATTACTACTAAGGTTCCCCCCCCCCCACTTTTTCCCCCTTTTTCTTTTTTAAGCGGCGCCCTCATCGCCTTCGTTATGATGGATGGTGGCTGTGGGGCCGTCAGCCTTTCCCCCCCACCCCCCAACCCCATGTCACACTTGTTAATAAACACTAATGGCACTTTTATACGGTGCAAATATCGGAAAAATCACTACCTGGCACCACCTGCCGCCGGCCGCAGAGACGACCATGCCAGACGATCGCTCATTTTCTTTTCTTTTTTTTCGAAATATTCTTCAATCTCCCGCCCCCTTCCCCTCCCCCCAAATGGCCAAAGAGAGCTAGGAGAGAGAAGGGAGGGAGGGAAGGGAGGGAGTGGGGGGAATGGGGAAACAAAACCCACTGGGACATCGCCCGAACCGGACAGACTGGGGAAAGTGCAAAAACAGGGAGTAATGACATAATAAAAAGGGGGCTA
>NC_051423.1:22382395-22384895 GCF_015228065.2 Penaeus monodon | reverse complement strand
GGAGGAGGAGGAGGAGGAGGAAAAGAAGAAGAAGAAAAAAAAAAGAAGAAAAAAAAGAAGAAGAACAAGAACAAGAACAAGAAAGAGAACATGAACAAGAAAGAGAAGGAGTAATGCAAGCGAATAATACACCCCCATCCCCACCCCCACCCCTCCAAAAAAGAAAAGAAAAAGCAAAAAAATGGACCGACAAGCTGTTTAGCCACCTGAAGGAACACGAACGAAAGACAATGCTCTGCCACAGACGAAGGGACGAGGAAAATAAACGGTAATTAGGTAATGAGAACATGAAGCAGCTGAGAAGACACGTGTGTAAGCAAGGGAAGTTATTGAAGGAGAGAGAGAGAGAGAGAGAGAGAGAGAGAGAGAGAGAGAGAGAGAGGAGAGAGAAAGAGGAGGGAGAGAGAGAGGGAGGAGGGGAGGGAGGGAGAGAGAAGAGAGAAGAGAGAGAGAGGGAGAGGGAGGGAGGAGAGGGAGGAGAGAGAGGAGAGAGAGGGGAGGGAGAGAGAGGGAGGAGAGGGAGAGAGAGGAGGGGGGAGAGAAGAGTAGGACGATGAGATAAGAGAGAGAAGAAGAGACGAGAGAGAGAGAAGACGAAGTGAGAGAGAGTGAGACAGAGAGAGAGAGAGGAAGAAGATTGAAGAGCAGACGATGAGAGAGATGAAGAGGAGAGAGAGAGAGAGAGAGAGGGGGGGGAGATAGATAGATAGATATAGAGAGAGAAAGAAAGAGAGATGCAGAAAGACTGACAGAAAGAGAAAGAGAAAAACAGAGAGAAAAAAAAACAGGAAAACTAACAGTATTTCGATATAGATAACGTTATTAACATTTTTCCTTACACCTCCCTTTATCACGTATTCATTCGTTCACCCTCGACACGCTTGCTTATTAATTCAAGTTAAATTGGAGAATCTGGACAAAAAAAGAGAGAGAAAAAAATAGACGCAAAAATTACAAAGATAAAAATACACGAAAAAAAAATACGAAGAAAAAAATGCAAACGGGAAAAAAAAACTGACGCAAAAAAATACAAAGATAAAAATACACGAAAAAAAAAATACGAAAAAAAAATGCAAACGAAAAAAAAAAAAAAAAAAAAAAAAAAAAAATGACGCAAAAAATATAAACAAAAGTAGATTAAACACCACGATAAAGATGAGAATTACAAATACTATAATTAATACGGTTGGGAGGAAGTGGGGAAGAGAGGAAGGAAGGAAGGGGATGGGAGGAAGTGGGGATGAAAGGGGATGGGAGGGAGGAAGGAAGGAAGGGGATGGGAGGAAGTAGAAAGGAAGGGAGTGAGGGAGGAAGGGTACAGGAAGGAGGGAGGAAGGGAATGAGGGAGTGAGGGAGAGAGAAAGGAGGGAAGGAGAATGAATGTGTGTGTGTGTGTGTGTGTGTGTGTGTGTGTGTGTGGTGTGTGTGTGTGTGTGTGTGGGTGTTGTGTGTGTGTGCGTGTGCGTGTGCGTGTGCGTGTGCGTGTGCGTGTGCGTGTGCGTGTACGTGTACGTGTGCGTGTGCGTGTGCGTGTGCGTGATAGATAGATAGATAGAGAGAGAAAGATAGAGTTGGACAGATAAATAGATAGATAGATAGAAGAGAGAGAGATGGAGCGGGTGGAAGCAGCACTTAATATACTACTAATAAAACTGTTAATCAGATGAGGCGATAAAGAGGCTTCAGACGGAGGAAAAGGAGGAGGAGGAGGAGGAGGAGGAGGAGGAGGAGGAGGAGGAGGAGGAGGAGGAGGAGGAGGAGGGGGGGAGGAGGGAGGGGGAGGAGGAGGAGGGGAGGAGGAAGGGGAGGGGAAAGGGGAGGGGGAGGAGGAGGGGGGAGGGGGAGGGGACGAGGGGAGGAGGAGAGGAGGAGGGGGAGGAGGAGGAGGGGGAGGAGGAGGGGGGGAGGCGGAGGGGGAGGAGGGGGGGGAGGAGGAGGAGGAGGAGGAGGAGGAGGCGGAGGAGGAGGAGGAGGAGGAGGAGGGAGGAGGAGGAGGAGGAGGGGGAGGGGAAGGAGGAGGAGGGGGAGGAGGAGGAGGGAGGAGGAGGGAGAGGAGGAGGAGACGAAGATGGCGGAAGAACAAGAGAACAGAAGCAGTGCGAGGAAACATAAAAGCACAAACCGGGCATCAACCGCAGGAGGAGGAAAATACAGATAAAAAAAAAAAAAAAAAAAAAAAAAAAAAAAACGGAAGTAGGAAGAGCAATATAGAAGAGAAAAGTGAGAGGGAGGAAGAGGAAGGGCAACCACTCCCCCCCTTCCCTCCCCCCCTCCCTCCCCTCTCCCAACACCACGTAACAACAAACACACTACTACGGAAGTGTATACAAAGAGAGAACCTAAATAAAAAAAAGAGAGGGGTAAATAGGGGAGGAGAAAAAGGAGGAAGAAAAGGAGGAGGAAGAGGGGGAAAGGGGGGAGGAAGGAGGGAAGAGGGAGAAAAAGAAAAGGGGAAAGGGGAGGAAGAAGAAGGGGGAGGAGGGAGGAGGGAGGAGGAAGA
>NC_051423.1:22377428-22382295 GCF_015228065.2 Penaeus monodon | reverse complement strand
AGAGAGAGAGAGAGAGAGAGAGAGAGAGAAAGGCAGAGACAGCGAGAGAGAGAGAGAGAAAGACAGCGAGGGAGAGAGAAAGGCAGAGAGAGAGAGAGAGAGAAAGACAGCTAGAGAGAGACAGAGAGAGAAGAGAAGAGAATACATTGGTAGGGGAGGAGGAGGAGGAGGAGGAGGAGGAGGAGAAGGGGGGAGGGGGGTGCGAGGCCAAGGTTGAACGTGCGTAGACTAGACCATCCCTGTTTGTTCTTCGGCGCCTCTTGTTCTTTCGAGACACGCCGAGAACGAGCCGAGGCAGAACAGGACCAACAGCAGTTCATAAAAGCGGGTTTCCGGTGCGATTTCTCTACAGGGGGGAGGGGGGGAGAGGAGAAAGGTAGCAGGGAGAGGAGTAGGGTGAGGGAGGGAGGGAGGGAGGAGGAAAAGAGGGAGGGAGGGAGGGAGGGAGGGAGGGAGGGAGGAGGGAGGGAAGGAAGGGAGGGAGGGGAGAGAGGAGAAAGGTAGAAGAAGGACGATGAGTATGGTGAGGGAGGGAGGGAGGGAGGGAGGGAGGAGGAAAAGAAAGAGGAGAAAGATAGAGGGGAGATGAGTAGGGTAAGGGAGGGAGGGAGGACAAGGGAGGAGGGTAAGGAGGGAGGGAATAGGGAGGGAGGGAAGGAGGGAGGGAGGGAGGGAGAGAGAACGAGAGGGAAAAGGTATGAAACGTGGGAAGATAATGAAGATACAGGATTAGATAGGGAGAGAAGGGGGGGGAGGGGAGAAAGAGAATAGAGTGATATATATAGAAAGAGGGGGAGAGGGAGGGAGGGAGGGAGGGAGGGAGGGAGGGAGAGAGAGAGAGAGAGAGAGAGAGAGAGAGAGAGAGTGAGAGAGAGAGAGAGAGAGAGAGAGAGGAGAGAGAGAGAGAGAGAGACAGAGAGAGAGAGAGAGAGGAGAGAGAGAGAGAGAGAGAGAGAGAGAGAGAGAGAGAGAGAGAGAGAGAGAGAGAGAGAGAGAGAGAGAGACGTGGGGGGAGGGGGGGGGGGGAAGCGTAAGGAAGGGAGGAGATTCATTCAGAAATTTTAAGTGGCGTAAAACTTTTTTTTTTTCTTCCTTTCTTTCTTTCTTTCTTTCTTTCTTTTGTTTCCTCCCGCATCAGAACAATCTGTCACTTCCGCTCACTTTGCATCGTGCTAATAGTGCAACCTAACGAGAGACACGACAATAACAACAGCAACAACAACATCAACAACAACAATTACCATCAGCAACAACACCACCAATTATCACCATCACCATCACCATCAATCTCCACCACCACCAAAAACAACAACGACAACAACCCCAACAGCTGACCGTCTCGCAACACTCGTCCCAAAAGTGCCCAAGTGCCCTGAACGCCCAATTGCACTCGACTCTTTTGCAACATCCTCCCCGCCACGCCGTCTAATGGGCAGTTCCCTTTCCTTGCACGAAAGCGGCCGAGCTCACTCCTTTCACTCGCCTCGGTTGCAGCCGCCGACAGACAGCCCGGTTCCCGACGCCTAGAGCCGACAGACCGACCGACGGCGTGCCCAGCCTCCAGCCGACAGACCGACCGACGGCGTGTCCAGCCTCCAGCCGACAGACCGACCGACGGCGTGCCCCAGCCTCCAGCCGACAGAACGACCGACGGCGTGCCCCAGCCTTCAGCCCGACAGACCGACCGACGGCGTGCCCCAGCCTTCAGCCCGACAGACCGACCGACGGCGTGTCCCAGCCTCCAGCCGACAGACCGACCGACGGCGTGCCCCAGCCTCCAGCCGACAGACCGACCGACGGCGTGCCCCAGCCTTCAGCCGACAGACCGACCGACGGCGTGCCCCAGCCTTCAGCCCGACAGACAGCCCGATTCCCGACGTCATTCCTTCACCCTGAGGCAACAGACAGCCCGATTCTCAACGTCCAGCCTCATCTTGAACCGACAGAAGCCTCGATCCCCGACGGCGTATCCCAAGCCTCAGTCAAACCGACCCGACCGCCGACTCCCGACTACTGGCACCAGACGCCGCCGCTCCCCCCCCCCTCTCCGCCTAGCATCCCGAACAAAGAGGACGACTCCGAGACCCGAGACCCGAGACCCGAGATATGAGGCCCGAAACATGAGTCCAAAGACCCGAGACCCGAGGCAAGAGACCAGAGACCAGACACAAGCGACCCGAGACCCTATACACGAGTCCAGAGACCCGAGACCCGAGGCAAGAGACCCGAGGGAAGAGACCCGAGGCAAGAGACCCGAGGGAAGAGACCCGAGGCAAGAGACCCGAGGCAAGAGACCCGAGGGAAGAGACCCCGGGGGAAAGGACCCGGGGGCAAAACCGAGGCGCTCACTCTTTCCCCGAGCGAAGAATGTTCTCATTGAGGAGGAGGGAGTGCCGGCGGCCGGTCGGGCCAGACGGCGCGCCCGGGGATCGTAAACCGCTGCTGCTCTGACGTCACGGATGCTGCTTCCCCTCCTTGTCCCCACCCCCTCCCCCCCCCCTTTAATCCTGCCCCTCCCCCTTTCCCCCTTTTAAACCCCCCCCCCATCCTTCCCCTCCTTTACCACCCCCATCATTCCCCTTCTTAAACACCCCCATCCTTCTCCACCTTCCCCCACCCCTTCTTAATCACCCCCCCATCCTTCCCCCTTTTCCTATCCCCCCATCCTTCCCCCCAACCCTTCCCCCCCCCCAACACAACACACAACCACCGCAAAACAAAACCACACACACAACCAAAACCCCACACACACCACACACACAATCCACACCCCAAAATACACACACACAATCACAACACCACACACACAACAATCACACACAACCACACACACACAACAACACACACACACAACACAACACCACACCACCACACCACACAAACACACACACCCCAACCACAATCAACACCACACCACCCTACCTCCCCCCAGGAAGAGTCGGCATGCGGTTTCCGCCCGTCATGGAGGTTGAGAGCAGTGGAGGCATCCGGAAAAAAAATAGGGGCGGCCGGGTCTCTGTGGTGGAGGGCGATCTGCGCTACGAGATGGGGGGGAGGGGGAAGGGGGGTGTCAGATGCGAGGGGAAGAGGAGGAAGGGGTGTCAGACGCGAGGGGGAGGGAGGGAGGGGAGGGAGGGGAGGGAGGGAGGGTGTAAGAGATGTCTTGATAGGGATGCTGGGCACCCGGGAGGAAAGGGGGGGGAGGGGAAAAGAGGGGAGCGAAAAAAGGGAGGAAGGAAAGAGGGAGGGAAGGAAAGGGGGGGAGGGATGAGAGAGAGAGAAGGGGTGAGAGAGGGAGAGAGAGAGGGGGGGGGGTGGGGGAAAAAAGAGAGAGGAGAGGAGGGGAGAGGGAGAGAGAGAGGGAGAGAGAGGGGAGAGAGAGAGAGAGGGAAAGGGGAGAAGAGAAGGAGAGAGGAGGAAGGGGAGAAACAGCAGACGACAGACAGGAAGAGAGAGAGAGAGAGAAGACGAGAGAGAGGAGGAAGGGGAGAGAGGAGAGGGGGAGGGGAGAGAGGAAGAGAGAGAGAGGAAGAGAGAGAAGAGAGAGAGGGGAAGAAGGGGGAGAGGAGAGAGGAGAGAGAGAGAGAGAGAGAGGAGTGAGAGAGAGGGGGAGGAGAGGGAGAGAGAGAAGAGGAGAGAGAGGAGAGAGAGGGAGAAGAGAGAGGGGAGAGGAGGAGGAGGAGGAGAGAGGAGAGAGGAGCGAGAGAGAGAGAGAGAGAAAGACAGACAGACAGACAGACAGAGACAGAGAAGGAGGAGGGGGAGAAGGAACATGGAGAGGGACGAATGGAAGGAGGGGGGAAAGGGAAATTTTGAACAAAGGGGAAAATTTGTATCTTACATTTTCCCTTTTGGTTTTCCCCACTGGGTTTGTCTACGTAAACACTCCTTCCCAAAATTTTAAAGGGCAGGAAAAACTAGGGAATTAAAAAAAAAAAATAAAAAAATAAAAAAAATAAAAAAAAAAAAATTTTTCCCATAAAAAAAATAAAAAATAAAAAAATAAAAAAAAAACCCCCTTTCCCTTACAAAAAAAAAATTAAAAAAATTTACAAATTTTTTAAATTTGGCCCCCAAAAGGGGGGCAAAGGGAAGGGGGGGGGGGGGGGGGGCCCGGGGGGGGGGTTTGGGATGGAGGGGAGGGGGGGGGGGGAAGGGGAGGGGAGGGGGGGGGGGGGGATAGGAGGGAGGGTGGGGATAGGAGGGAGGGACGGAGGGAGGGTGGGGATCGGAGGTGAGGGAGGGATACGAGGAAGGGAGGGGAAGGGGGGCGGGGGAGACGGGGGCTCCCTAAGCCAAGGTAAACACGCGAGCTACGTCATTAGGGCGAAGAGTACCTTGGATAATCTACGCAGCCCGGAGAAGCCCTTCCAGGTGGCCGGGGAGGGAGCGAAGGAGGGAGGGAGGGAGGGTGGGTGGAAGGAAGGAAGGGAGGGAGGGAGGAAGGAAGGAAGGGAGGGTAGGTGGAAGTAAGGTAGGAAGGTAGGTAGGAAGGAAGGAAGGAAGGAAGGAAGGAAGGAAGGAAGGAAGGAAGGAAGGAAGGAAGGAAGGAAGGAAGAAAGAAAGGAAGGAAGGAAGGGAGGGAGGGACGGAGGGAGAGTGGACAGGAGAAAAAGGGAGGGAGGGAGGGAGGGAGGGACGAAGGAGAATGACAGAGAGCGCTCCAGCATTGTCATTCCACCCGCGAGAAACCCGCGCCGACAGACAAGGCTTTCTCAGGTTCTTTCTCCATCTTTATTATCATTTTTTTATTCCGACATTTCCCGAAGGTCCGGCACACAATCGGCGATAGATGGAAAGAGAGAAAGAGAGAGAGAGAGAGAAAGAGAGAGAGAGAGAGAGAGAGAGAGAGAGGAGAGAGAGAGAG
>NC_051423.1:22364928-22367428 GCF_015228065.2 Penaeus monodon | reverse complement strand
AGAATATACGAAAACGCATCAAGAAGGAAGATAGAAGGAGAATAAAAAAGGCGAGGAATGAGGAAAAAATCGTAGAAGGCGGAAAAAGGGAATGGAGGAAAAAATAAATAAAAGAGGAGGAATGAAAATAGAGGAAAAAGAGGAAAAAAAAAACGATACGGCATAAGAAGGAAAAAAGAAAGAAAAATAAGAGGAGGTGAAAGAGAAAGGATAAAAGAAGGAATGAAGAACTAAAATCAAAACAAAAGAAAAACGAAAAAAAATATGGGGGGAAGGAGGAGGAAGGAAGGGGGGGGAGGAGGGGGAGGGGGAGGGGGGGGAGGGGAGAGGAGGAAGAAGGAAAAGGAGGAGGAGGAGGAGGAAGACGCAAGTGGGGAAGAAAGAGAAAGGGGAGGAGGAGGGGAGGAGAGAGGGGGAAGGAGGAGGAGGAGGAGGAGGAGGAGAAAGTGGGGAAGGAGGAGGAGTAGGAGAGAGAGGAAAAGAAAAAGGAGGAGGAGGAGAGAGAGAGGGGGGGGGGGACGCAAGCCGCCAAAACACGGAAGTAAACCAAGCCTGCCAGAAAGGGGCGGAAAAAAACGTTACCTGTTTAAGAGCGAGAGACCAAACGGCGCCACGAACGTTGCCCAAGTAAAAGAGAGAAGAGAGAGAGAGAGAGAGAGGAGAGAGAAGAGAGAGAGAGAGAGAGAGAGAGAGAGGAGAAGAGAGAGAGAGAGAGAGAGAGAGAGAGAGAGAGAGAGAGACAGAAAAAGAGACAGAAAAAGAGAGAGAAAGAGACAGAAAAAGAGAGAGAGAAAAAATGACAACGAAACGCCCAAGCAACGCCAATAATCAACGCGTGAAACCGATAACAGAAAGGAGGAGAGGGAAGGCGAGAGCGATAAACTCAACAGAGATAATCCAGGTTTTGCAATGACCCCCCCACCCCCCCTCCCCCACTGGCCTTCTACGCCATTTTAGCTTTGGTGATGCCGTCTCGCTGCCTCGTTAGCATATGAGGGAGGGAGGGAGGGAGGAAGGGAAAAGGGAAGGAGGGAGGGAGGGAGAGGGAGAGGGGGAGGGAGAAGGGAAGGAGGAAGAGGGGAAGGGAGGAAGGGAAAAGGGAAGGAGGGAGGGAGGGAGAGGGAGGAAAATAGATATGGGAGGGAGGAAAGGGACAGGGGGTGAGGATGGCGAAGAATGAGAAGAGTCAAACGCGAAGAAAAAGAAAACACAGAGTGGGAGAAAAACAAACAAACACGAAACACGAACCGACAAGGCGTAGAGGAGCGAAAGGGGGAAAGAAAGAAAGAAAGAAAGAAAGAAAGAAAGAGGAGAGAGAGAGAAGAGAGGGGAGAGAGAGAGAGAGAGAGAGAGAGAGAGAGAGAGAGAGAGAGGAGAGAGAGAGAGAGAGAGAGAGAGAAAGAGGGGGAGTCGAAAGAGAGAGAGAGAGGGGGGGGGGGAGAGAAATAACCACAAGAAGGGGAGGGATGTATTTTCGGCCCCAAAGGAAGAGGTTAAATACACACCCACGGTACACTTAAGACCCAAGATGTTCGCCAATACATCTTAAAGAGAGAGAGAGAGAGAGAGAGAGAGAGAGAGAGAGAGAGAGAGAGAGAGAGAGAGAGAGAGAAAGAGAGAAAGAGGAGAAAGAAGAGAAAGAAGAGAAAGAGAGAGAGAGAGAGAGAGAGAGAGAGAGAGAGAGAGAGAGAGAGAGAGAGAGAGAGAGAGAGAGAGAGAGAGAGAGAGAATTATTTTGTGTGTGTGTGTATTACCCTGTTATACCTGCTCATAAATACACATACATATACGTTACTGCACACACACACACACACATACAGACATCCACACCAGACAAGACAGACCGAGACCCCCCAGAATTGTTCAAGAGAAAGAGACAAAAGCAAAAAGCAGAAAATGACATTATTCTTGATCTCGTCCGTAATCTGCATATCTAACACCAAATCATACAAGATAAAAGCTATATACCAGACAAGGGCTCCAGACTACACAACCTGTATAGGCCTACTAGATAAGGCTATAACTATCTCACCCGAGCAACCTGCTTTCGACGAACATAGGCCTATGTGGTACTTGTCAATATAGGCCTAGAGTGCAACAGGTACTGCATTTCAGGTCAATATTATTATTACTTTTTTTCAACAAGGGAGTTTCAACAGGAGTTTGGAGAGAGGGAGGAGGGAGGGAGGGGGAGAGGGAGGGAGGGAGGGAGGGAGAGAGAGAGAGAGAGAGAGAGAGAGAGAGAGAGGAGAGAGAGAGAGAAGGGGGAGAAGAGAGGGAGAGGAGAGAGAGAGAGAGGGGGGAAGGAGGGGAGGGAGGGAGGGAGGGAGGGAGATGGAGGGAGGGAGGGAGGGAGGGAGGGAGGGAGGGAAAGAAAGAGAAAATAGAGATGAGAGAGAAAGAAGAAAATCAAATAAGAGAAAGAGAAATAGAGAGAGAGAGAGAGAAAGGAAAGCGACGATCCCAACCTCTCAGGGACAGAGTTGCATCAGGTTGTGCT
>NC_051423.1:22352428-22362428 GCF_015228065.2 Penaeus monodon | reverse complement strand
GGGTGAGGGAGGGGAGGAGGGAGAGAGGGAGGGAGGGAGGGAGAGAGGGGGATAGGGTGAGGAAGGGAGGGAGGGAGGGAGGGAGGGAGGGAGGAGGGAGGGAGGGAGGGAGGGAGGGAGGGAGAGAGAGGAGGGAGGGAGAGAGGGAGAGAGAGAGAGAGAGAGAGGAGAGAGAGAGAGAGAAAGAGGAGAGAGAGAGAGGCAGAGAGAGGGAGAGAAAGAGAAAGAGAGAGTGTGAGTGCGTGAGAGGTATCTGGGCATGAGTATGAGTGAGTGCGAGTTTCAAGATGACAGACATGATATCACTCAGGGAGGCAGCCTCGTGAACCTGAGGAAGATAGCGGTCGCGACGCTGCAAGCAAAGCGGCGTGCTTCCTCTCCCCCCCCTCCCCTCTCCCTCCCCCCCTCCCCTCTCCCTCCCCCCTCCACTCTCCCTCTTCCCTCCCACTGTCCCCACTCTCCCCTATCACCCCTCCCTCTCCCTCCTCCCCTTCCCCTGTCTCCTCTCCCCTGTCTCTTCCCTCTCTCCCTGCCTCCTCTCCCTCTCTCCCTGCCTCCTCTCCCTCTCTCCCTGCCCCTCTTCTTCCCCCCCTCCTCTCCCTTATCCCTCCTTCCCCCATCCCCCCTCCCTCTCCCCCTCCCCCATCTCCCTCTCTCATTTCTCTTTCTCTGTCTCTGTCTCTTCATCTGTGTCATCTTCATCTTTGTCTTTGTCTTTGTTTATTTGCACTTGTTTATATCTCCTTCCTTCTCCTCCTTCTCTCCTGCCTGTCTCCTTGTTCTCCAGTACATCAGATATCACTTCATTTTTTTTTTTCTTTCTCTCTTTCTATCTCTTTCTTATTCCTTATTTTTTTGATTTATCGGTCTCCCTTCTCTCCTCTTCTCTCCCTTGCGTTGTGTTCTTTTCATTCACTTATATTATCATATATTCTGTTTTTTTTTCTCTCTCTCTTTCCTTCTCCCGAATCCCTCCTCTCGTTTCTTTCCCCCTATCTTATCTTTCCTTCCTTTCCTCATTCTATTTTCTCCTTTCCTTTCTTTCTTCTCCTTTCTTTTTCTTTCTCTCCCCCCCCCCTTTAACTCCCTAAATCGCCACCCTACTCCTTTCTTTTGCTCCAACCCCCTCTAATTCCCTAGCCACCCCTCTCCCCCTCCTCTCCCCACCCCACCCTTCCCCTCCCCACCCTTCCCCTCCCCACTCTTCCCTTCCTTCCTCTCCCAACCCTTCCCTCACCACACCCTTCTCCTACTTCCCCTCACCTCACCCTTCCTCTCTCTTCCCTTTCCATCCTCTCCTCTCCCTCCCCCTCTCCCCCTCCCCACCCTTCCCTTCCCCTCCCACCCTTCCCCATCTCCTCCCACCCTCCCTCCTTTTCCCATCCCCTCCCCCCTCCCCTCCCTTCCCTCATCCGCTGAATCTGCACTTTTGCAACATGCTCAATCACGGCCGCCATCAACTCGCCCGTCAGCCGAGCAGCGCTTAACCTCAGCGACCTCTTCCACGCTCGCGGAATATCTAGACTTCCATGAAAATAGAAAAATAGAAGAAGAAAAGAAAAGAAAAGAAAAAAGAAAAAAAAAACAAGACGTGAAAAAAAAAAATCTTGAATCTATGGACGTATGTCATGAGGTTGCAAGGAATCTAGAATTCCGTGAAAATAGAAGAAGAAAAAGAAGAAAAGAAAAAAAAAAAAAAAAAAAAAAAAAACAAGGCTTGAAAAAAGGGAATATCTTGAATCTATGGACGCATGTCATGAGGTTTATGAGTTTATTATGAGTCTATGCATGCACGCCATGAGGAATATCCCGAGACTATGGGACGCATGTCATGAGGTTGCAAGGAATATCACGAGTCTAGACGCATGCCATGAGGTTGCAAGGAATGTTATGAGTCTATGGACGCATGTCATGAGGTTACAAGGAATATCACGAGTCAATGGACGCATGTCATGAGGCTCCGAGTAATATCACGAGACTATGGACGTATGTCATGAGGCTGCAATGAATATCACGAATCCCTCAACGCATGCCAAACGCGGACAACATGGACAACATGGCCACTCGCAAAACATGAGCAACACAGACATGGCCACCAGGACACAGAGGCAACAAACACGACACAAGACAACATGGCCAATCGCGAAGCACTCTTACTCTCGTTGTCTCGGGACACTCGCTTCGCTGAGACATGAAGAAGAAGAAGAAGAAGAAGGAGAAGAAGAAGAAGAATGAAGGAGAAGAAGAAGAAGAAGGAGAAGAAGAAGAAGAAGAAGAAGAAGAAGAAGAAGAAGAAGAAGAAGAAGAAGAAGAAGGAGAAGAAGAAGAATGAAGGAGAAGAAGAAGAAGAAGAAGAAGAAGAAGATGATGAAGACGAGGAAGAGGAAGAGGAAGAGGAAGAGGAAGAGGAAGAGGAAGAGGAGGAGGAGGAGGAAGGAAGAAGAGGAAGATGATGAAGAAGAGGAAGAGGAGGGGGAGATGGAGGAGGAAGAAGAAGAAAGAAAAAAAGAAGACGAAGAAAAAGAAAAAGACGGAGAAAGAAACAGAAGACGAAGAAGAGGAAGAACAACAGGAATACGAAGGAGATGAGAAGAGGAGAAAGAAAGAAAATAATAAATAATAACAATAACAAGGACCTGAATTATTCCCGCGTCTCTCGACTCGCTCGCACGTGCTTTCCATAACCCCCCCCCTACTTCCCTACCCCCCCTACCCCACCCACTACTCATAACTCATAAACACAGATGCAAAATCCCTATTCCCTCCCCCCCCTCCCCCCATTATCACTGACAAACGCAAATTCGCCCCCAACCCACCCCCATCACCCGTTAACCCCTTCATTTTGCACTTCCAACCCCCATCCTCCCCCCTATCTCCCTCACCTATAACCCTCCCCCCCCCTACTCCATCATCACTCCCAAACAACCTCCTTCTCACCCTTACTCCTTCATCACCCCCAAACCCCCACCTATCCCCAACCCCATCTCCAACCCCCCACCCCCACCTTCTCACCCCCACCCTCTCCAACCTCCCCCCCTCCCACCCCCTACCCCCACACCCCCCCTCCAAAACCCCAAAAGAAGAAGCTTGCGGGGGGGAGGGGGGAGGAGGGGGAGGAGGGAGGGAGAAGGGGGGAGGAGAGAGGGGGAGGTAAGGAGAGAGAAGAGGGAGGGAAGGGAGGGAGAGAGGAGGGAAGGGAGAGAGGGAGGAGGGGAGGGGGAGAGGGGGGGAAAAGGGAGGAGGGAGGAGGGGAGGGGGGAAAGGGGAGGGAGGGAGGGAGGGAAAGGGGAAGGAGGGGGGAGGGAGGAGGGAGGAGGGAGGGAGAGGAGAGAGGAGGGGGAGGGAGGAGGGAGGAGAGAGGGGGGGAGGGAGGGGGGGGAGGGAGGAAAGGAAAGGGGAAAGGAGGGAGGAGGGAGGAGGGGAGGGGGGAGGGAGGAGGAAGGGGGGGGGGGGGGGGGGGGGGGGAGGAGGGGGGGGCCAAAGGGAGGAGAGAGGGGGGGAGGAGAGAGGAGGGGGGGAGAGGAGGGAGGAGGGGGGGGGAGGGGGAGGAGCGGGGGGGAGGAGGGAGGAGGGAGGGAGGGGGGGTGGGCAGGAAAGGGGCCCGGGTCACGTGACCCTTTGCCCCAATGGCGGGCCGGGGGCGTGGTTTTTTCCCCCCCACCGAAACCCCTTTGCTCGCGGGCCCCCGCCCCTCGCTCCCCGAGGCGAGCCTGCGGACGGTGGCTAATGAGGGAATGAAAATAGGAATAAATGAGGAGTGAATGAAGATATGAATAAATGAAGGAGGGAATAAGGATATGAATAAATGAAGGAGGGAATGAAAATAGGAATAAATGAAGGAGTAACGAAATGAATAAATGGAAAGGGGGAAAAAAAAAACGATAAATGAAGGAGTGAATAAATAAATAAATAAATGAAAGAGTGAATAAAAAAGGGAATAAATGAAAGAGTGAACGAGTGAATGAATGAACAAACAAATAAAAAATTAAATAAATAGAAAAAAATGAATAAATAAATAAATAGAGAAAGAAACAAAGGAATAAACAGAGAAAGAAAAACTTTTTGAAAAAAGAAAAAAAATAATAAGGGGAAAACAAACAAACACACAAAAAAAACCCAAATTTAAACCCCCTAAAAAAAAACCAAAAAAAAAAAATTTCAAAAAAGGGCGAATGAATAAAATTAGTAAATAAAAAAAAAAAAAAAAAAATTTAAAAGGGGAAAAACTTTGCCCCTTACGAGTATTTTACAATTCGGGGCCCGTGGGTTTGGGGGGTGGGCTAGCAAGCAAAGGGGGGTAAGGGGTTTGGTAGTAGGCCAGGGGGGGGTAGTGAGGTAGTAGTGCGGGCAGGGTGGGGTTTTTTAATTTTGGGCAGGGGCCAGTTTTGGGCTAGTGAGGTAGCTAGTAGCGACAGGGTGGGTTTCAAGGCTGGGCTAGTGGGCCAGTTGTGGGCTAGTGAGGTAGCTAGTAGGCGGGCAGGGGGGGGTTTTAAGGCGGGCTAGCGGGCCAAATTTTTGGGCCCAGTGAGGTAGGGTAGTAGGGGACAGGGTGGGTTTCAAGGTGGGTAGTGGGCCAGTTGTGGGTAGTGGGGGTAGTAGGAGGCGACAGGGGTTTGGGTTTTCCCAAAGGTGGGGGGTGGGGCCGGGGTGGGGGGGGGGGGGGGGGGGGGTTTTTTGGGTTTTGGGGGGGGGGGGCCCGGGCTTAGCGGGCCAGGGGGTGGCAAAAAAAAAGGGGAAAAAGGGGTGGGAAAGTAAAAAAGAAGGGAAAAAAAAAGGGGAAAAAGTTAAAAAATTAAAAAAAAACCAAAGACCCAAAATTAAAGGGGGAAAAAGAAAAATTTTTTGGGGAAGGGGAAAACAAAGAAGAAAAAAAAAAAAAAAAAAAAAAAAAAAAAAAAAAAAAAAAAAAAAAAATATATATATATATATATATATATATATATATATATATATATACAAAGAAAAAGCAAGCAAAAAAAATATTCCAACAGACAAACACAAATTAATCTGGAGAATACAGCCAAGATTTACATAGAAAGAGAAAGACAAAGAGAGAAATATTAAAAAACAAGAGAAAAAATAAGAAAATAAAGCAAAAAAAAAAAAAAAAAAGACAGACAAAGAAAAAACAAGAAAAAAAATATTCCAACAAACAAACACAAATTAATCTGTTGAATACAGCCAAGATTCGCAGCAGTTCAGTCCGTTAATAGGGAGGGGAAGGGGGGAGGAGGGGGAAGGAGGGGGCAAGGGAGGGGGGGGGGGATGTCGAGAGGCGAAACATGCGCGTTCTTTTTTATTCCCGTCAACAACAATCTTTCACAATTATCTTCATGACAGGAAGTTTGCGCGAGACTCGGGGCACGAGACGGAAATCTTGAAGCGAACTTTGCAACAACATATTGCAACGAGCGTCCACATCAACACGTTCATTCGTCACGCGCCATGATGGGGGATTATCTATTGACCTAGCTATCTACTTATTTTGGTATCTATCTATTTGTCTATCTATCTATTTGTCTTTATATCTATCTATTTGTTTATATATCTATCTATTTTCTTGCCTATCTCTCTACCTACCAACTTACTAACTTACCTATCTACCTGTCTATCTATCCATATATCCACCTATCAATCTCTCTATCCATCTATCTACTTAGCCATCTATCTATCTACCTATCCATCTACCTACCTACCAATCCATCTATCTATCTACCTATATATCTATCAATCTATCAATCAATCTATCTATCTAATTATCCATCTATCTACCTATCTACACCACAACCCCCCCCATCAGCCCATGCTCCCTCCTCCCCCACACACTCCAAGGGAGGGAGGGAGGGAGGGAGGGAGGGAGGGAGGGAGGGAGGGAGGGAGGGAGGGAGGGAGAGGGAGGGGAGGGGGGAGAGGGAGGGGCATATGGGCGCACCCAACGGCTCCGGAATCCTTCAGATTTCCTCCTCCTCCCTCCCCCCCCCTCCCTCGTCCGTTGTCCTTGGCACGCCCATGCTGCAGGAGCTCCACCCACGCCCACACCTCTCGCGGGACCTTCCTGGTGGCGGCGTGCTGCTGCCCTGCCCCTTCTGAAACACGACCCTGCTGCCTCTTCGCACTCCCGAGTCGTCACAGGAATCATCACTTTCTGGAGGGTCGTATGTACACCCAACCCAGGTCGTTCTCCCGATCCCATTCAACACACGCACACGAGGCATTCCTCTCGTCCCATGCCAACCAACCCCAAAACCAAACCTCACCTCATTTGCAACCTTTATAATACACCTCATCCGCGACCGAGTAGATCCGATCTTAATTACAACCCAATTAGTTCCTGTCTCAATGAAAGGCGAGTGATTCTTCTCTTGAAATCCACTAATCTCACTCTTGAAATCTACTAATCTAGCACCAAACGCCGCCCCACAGAAGCGACAGACAGACAGAACAGCCATATAGACAGGAGCAACAGACACAGACAGACACACAGACAGAACAGCCATATAGACAGGAGCGACAGGCACAGACAGACAGACACAGACCGCCAGACAGACAGAACAGCTACACAGACAGAAGCGACGGTCACAGACAGACAGAGACAGACAGCCAGCCAGACAGAACAGACAGACAAACAGACACGCGCCCAACGGGTATTTTCAGAGCAGGCAACGCAACGCCCTGCCCCCCCCCCCCCTTTGCCCCCGGAAGACCCATCGATCACGCAAACCTACATTCCCCGACACGAAAATGCGAGCGAGCTTTCAATTCTTCTCTACGCGGATGAGCGGAATTCCTTTATTTCTCTCTCTCTCTCTCTCTCTCTTCTCTCTCTCTCTCTCTCTCTCTCTCTCTCTCTCTCTCTCTCTCTCTCTCTCTCTCTCTCTCTCTATGTATCTATGTATCTGTCTATCTATCTATCTGTCTATCAGTCTATATAAAAAAAGGAAATCACACATAGACAAAAAAGTGATTTCTGTTTCCACGTGGTGTATAGGCCAATGTCTCACAGGGTAGGATCCTCCCCCCCCCTCCCCCGGCTTGGAAAACATGTAAACAAATGCAAGAATAAATAGTTAGTGAACACATGAACTAGCAATATATAACAAATCAAAGATAATAATAATAATAATAATAATAATAATAATAATAATAATAATAATAACAATAATGATAATAATAATAATAACAATAATAATAATAATAATAATAATAATAATAATAAAAATAAAAAATCCCCTTTAGATCAGGCCTAAATAAATAATAAAGAAATAATAGGCCTATAACCCATCACTAACAAAGACAAACAAGAAAATGAACCCAATCGCACCCCCGCCACCTCAGAAAAAAGAAAGAAAGAAAAAAAAGATTTACATAACGAAACACACCCAAATTTTAATAAAAAAAAAAAAACATTTACATAACCAAAAAACACACCTACCATTAATATGAAAAAAATAACAACTAAAACAAATATATAAATATATAAACCATGTAAACGAACCGACCATTCAACCCCCCCCCCCCCTTTTCCCAAAAAAACAACAAGAACAAAATAAAACAAAATAAAACAAACAAACAATCGCGGAAGGACAAGAGCGCGCCCCCTCCCCCCCTCCCCCCCTCAATACCGTACGTGAGAAAGTCGACAATGCAAACTCTCGAGAATTTTTTTTTTTCCTCGGGGTGATAATGAACGAATTTGAGTAATTAGATGAGAGAGAAAGAGAGGGAGAGGGAGGGAGACGGAGAGGAGGGAGGGAGGAGGATAGAAGGGGGAAGGAGAGGGAGAGGGAGAGGGAGGAAGGGAGTGAGGGAGAGGAAGGGGGAAGGTGGGAAGAGGAAAGGGAGAAGGGAGGGACGAAGAGAAAGAAGAGAGGAAGGATGGGAGAAGAAATGATAGGAAAGCGAAAGGGAAAGGGAGGGAGGGAAAGAGAGAGGAGGGTGGAAGGGAAGAGGGGGAAAGTGAAAGGGAAAGGAAGAGGGTGAGGGAGAGGAGAGAAACAGGGAGAGGGAAAGATCGACAATGCACACTCGACAGCCCTTACACTTCTCGTGAGAATAATGATCAAAGACTGAGTAATTTAGAGAAAGAGAGAGAGGAAGTAGGGAGAAGTGGGAGGGAGGGGGGGGGAGAATGAAGGAAGGAAATACCAAACGAAGGGGGGCGACAAAATCACAGAGAGAGAGAGAGAGAGAGAGAGAGAGAGAGAGAGAGAGAGAGAGAGAGAGAGAGAGAGAGAGAGAGAGAGAGAGAGAGAGAGAGAGAGAGAGATGTCAGACGAGGCATCCGAGGGGAGAGCGGGCTATCTCCCTCGCTTGTCCCCATTCCTTGCAAAATCAGTTCTGTGAGTCAATACCTCCGCACAGAACCTACTTAAGGAGTTCACGGAGCCCAAACGTCTTCAAAGGCAGCATTCTTAGTAAATCTTGTCTAAAAAAAAAAAAAAAAAAATTTCAAAAATCTAAGTTCCCCTTCTCGTAGAGGCTTTTTAAATCAGCCAAGGCTTCATTTTATACACATCTTGTAAAAAAATAATATTAATAATGAAAGCATTAAATATCTCGAAAGCCTATATACTTACGTAAAAAAAAAGTCAAAATTAGCTCTTCGCCGAATTCATTAAAACATCTTCAAGGGTTGCACATCATTTACATATATTCAATAATAATCAACATAATGACCACAACAACAATAATAACACTAATAATAAAGCTAGTGACGATAGTGATGATAATATGGAAATTAATGAAGATCATATAGACACTAAACACACACCAAAAAACATAAACTCAACAATAATTAAAAAACGGAAAACAAAAACAACGAAAGTGAGAACACGAAAACACGAAAACAAAAAATGAATTCAACACAACATATAACCGCATGTTTTCCCACCCTGTTCTTCCTCGTGTTGTTTTGATCTGCCCCGTCGTTAAGCAAGGGACAGACAGACACACTTGGTCACGTGACTGCCATGAACGGAAACCATCTTTCTGTTTACAAAAGCGTACAGAGGAGGGGGGGGGGGGCCTACCTGACTCACAAACAGGTTCCTATGTAAAATAAGGTCTCGGAAAGACTTTTCTCTCTAAGACGTGACAATATACATACATACATACATATATATATATATATATATATATATATATATATATATATATATATATATATATGGGCGGAGTGAGTTTTCATTGCAAGCGTAATAAGAAAATAAGAAAATAAATGCGTAAAGGCCTAATCATGATAATAACATGACAAGAGCAAAATTCAGAATAGTAATAATAATAAAAAATAAAGATAATGATAAAGAAAAAAAATAAAGAGAAAGATAAAGATGATGATAATAATTATCATCATCATCATTATGATTATTCCTATTATTATTATTATTATTATAATGATCATTATCACCATTATCATAACATCAATAATAATAACAATCCTAATAACAATAACACTACTAATAATACTAAAAATAATAACAATCAACAATAACCACAACACTGACATTAACAACAATAACAATAATAACAATGCTAATGACGATACCAATAACGAAGACATTGCAACATAACATACCCAGCCTACCTTCTGATTACATAGGCCTACATGTCAGCGCCTCCTAACCCCTCACCCCACCTCCACCCCCACCCACCCCCACTCCCACCCCTCATCCTAAAAATAAAGAGCAAATTAATTGAACACAAAACAAGAAGCCACGAGCAGGGTTGTATTTACGCCCCGTGGTTCTATCACTACGCCCACCCGACAGCTGATGCCTTCCGTGGGCGTGCACTGTGTCGGTCAGAATTTGCCTGTTTTCTTTAAATTTTTTTATTGTTTAGGTTGAGTTCATTCTCTGTATGGTTTAGATTATTTATCATTTCGTCTTTTCCAGTGATTTATTTATTTATTTTATTTATTATCATCATTATCTATGTGCGTGTAGGTCCTGTACTTGACACACAAACCCGCCAATATTCATTCTCATTACAATGATCACCA
>NC_051423.1:22319928-22334928 GCF_015228065.2 Penaeus monodon | reverse complement strand
ATGGTGGTGGTTTGAGCATTTAGCAATGAGGTGAACCTTAGCTAGAGGTTCCCAGACAGACAAGATTCTGATTTGGGGCTGTAGGGCCCATTCAGGATCCAACTTGGCAGGGCGTTGAAAACATAGTTTACTTTTGTAGATATCCATACTCGGGCTTCAGACCAAGAAGTATTAAACGAATGGTCTGGCAACAGAACATGAACCGATCACAGAGCATTGGAGTGGCTGAATAGAGAAGGACAGCTGCGTGTCTCAAGGCCTTGATACTACAGTTGCTCTATGAAGCGAAACTGGACACTATTAGTCTTGAGCTTCGCCATGATGCCTTGAAAAGTCTCTTGTGGATCATGGGTACAGTTGGCTGACAGTGCAACCGCCGGCTACACGTGAGACTGGCGGGACGTTACTTGCAATCGTATCGCCAACTCAAGTATGGACCTAGTCGTTTCCTGTCCTTGCAGCAACTGGGTGGAGGAGGCTGTGGGACGCTGGGGTCATGCTGGGGCTCGACGAGACCTGTCCGAGGAATAGAGATGGCGTGACCGCCTGAAGATCGCCATGAGGACCATCGTGGGGAAGCGAGGGGATGCGGCCGCGCCCGTCGCATAGCCTCGATAAGATGATGGTGATAATATATGTATAAATATATATAATTATTATATAATATATAATATTATATATATTATATATGTGTATATAATGTATAAATATTGTTATATTTATGTATGATAATTTATATAGTATAATTATATGAATATACATAATCATGTATATATATGTATATATATTATATATTATATGTATATATAATGTATATATATGTAATATATGTATATATGTATATATATATGTATATATATGTATATATATATGTATATATATAGTATATATATATGTTTATATATATGTATATATATATATATATATATGTATATATTATGTATATATATATATAGTGTATATATATATGTATATATACATTATATAAGTATATATATAGCTCAATATATATATATATATATATATATATATATTGTCATATACATCATATATATATGTATATATATATATATATAATATATATATATATATATATATATATATATGCACAATATGATATTGGGATATATATATATGTATGTATATTAAAATATGTATGTATATTATATTATTTATAATATGATGTTTTATTATATATATATGTTATCTAGTATATATGTATGTATTATTAATTATGTATGTATATTATATATATATGTTATATGTATATATATGTATACATTTATATGATATATATGTATATATATGTATATATATATATATATTATGTATATATATGTATATATTATATATATATGTATATATTATATATATGTATATATTATATAGTATATATATATATGTATCATATATGTATATATATATTATATATATATATATATTTATATATATATGTATATTATATATATATATATATATATATATATATATATATGTATGGTTTTATATGTATGTATATATTACATATGTATATATATATAATATAATGTATATATGTAATTATTATATGTATATATATTTATATATATGTATAGGTATGTATGTCTATGTATATATATATATAATGTATATGTATATATGTATATGTATATATATAATGTTATATGTATATATGTATAATGTATAATTATAAGTATATGTTATATATATATATATAATGTATATGTTAATATGGATATGTATATATATATATATGTATATGTATATATGTATAGAAATATATAATTTTTATGTTATATATACAATAAATGTATATATATGTATATATATTGGTATATATTATATATATATATGATATATATGTATAAATGTATATATATATATATATATATATATAATGTATATAATATGTATGATATAGAATATATATGTATGTATATATGGTTATATATATATGTATATAATATGCAAAAATATTTTATAAAAGTATATATATAGTATAAAATATGTATTTATGTATATATATATGTATATATATATGTAATAATATATTATGGATATATGTTATAATGTGTATATATATGTGTATATATATTATAAATATATTTATAATAAAAATAATATATATATATTTTTTATATATATATATATATATATATATATATATATATATATATATATATATATATATATAATGTATATGTATAGCGGGATCGCTGGGACTTTAGTAACTACCGTGGCATTACACTGCTCAGCATACGAGGCAAAATTTTCGCCCACATTCTTCTGAAACGGATCCGCGGCCATCCACTAAGGCACCGGAGACCGGAGCAGTGTGGATTCACTCCTGGCAAGTCCACAATAGACCGAATGCTAGCGCTTCGAGTAATTGTGGAACGCTGTAGTGAGTTTGATCGTGGGTTGCTTGCAGCCTACATCGACCTCAAGAAGGCGTTTGACTCGGTTCATTGTGAATCGGTATGGGAGATCCCGAGGCTCGGGAATTCCGACGCAGATTATTGGCCTAATAGCAAGCCTATATACCGCTACTGAAAGCGCTGTAAAGTGTGGTGGGGGGTCTGTCAAACTTCTTCCCTGTTAATTCAGGGTTGAGGCAAGGCTGTATGGGCTGGATAATGGGCAGAGCTACTAGCCAAAGTCAGTGTGGAGCAACACTGGGCAATATCAAGGTCTCAGACCTTGACTTTGCTGATGATGTTGCTATCCTATCTGAGTCCCTGGAGTCACTGGTGGTGGCTCTTGATGCATTTAGCAATGAGGTGAAGCCCTTAGGCCTAGAGGTCTCCCAGACCAAGACCAAGATTCTGGATTTTGGGGGCCTGTTAGGGGAACCCATTCAGTCGATCCATACTTATGGCAAGGGCGTTGAAATCACATAGTTTTACATATCTTGGTAGCATAGTCCATATCTCTGGGCTGTCAGACCAAGAAGTTATTAAACGAATTGGTCTGGCAACAGAAGCCATGAACTCGATCAACAAGAGCATTTGGAGATGGCTGTAATTATGCAGAAGGACCAAGCTGCGTGTCTTCAAGGCCTTGATACTACCAGTTTTGCTCTATGGAAGCGAAACCTGGACACTATCTAGTGCCTTGGAGCTTCGCCATGATGCCTTTTGTAACAAGTCTCTTTGTCGGATCATGGGGTACAGTTGGCCTGACCACGTGTCCAACCGCCGGCTACACCGTGAGACTGGCATGGGACCTGTTACTTGCATAATCCGGTATCGCCAACTCAAGCTATATGGGCACCTAGTTCGTTTCCCTGTCTCATTGCGAGACAACCCTGGGTGGAGGAGGCCTGTGGGACGTCCTAGGAGGTCATGGCTTGGGCTGCTCGACGAGACCTGTCGCGAGGAATTAGAGATGGGCCGTGGACCTGCCTGAAGACTCGCCATGAGGGACCATCGTGGCTGGAAGCGAAGGGTGGATGCGGCCATGCGCCCCCGTCGGCATTAGCCCCTCGATAATGATGATGGTGATATATATTATGTATATATATATATATATATATATATATATATATATATATATATGTATCTATAATGTGTATATATATATATATATAATATATATATATATATATATATATAATATATATATATATATATATATATATATTATATGATATATATATATTATATAATATATATATATATATATATATATATATATATATATATATATTGTGTGTGTGTGTGTGTGTGTGTGTGTGTGTGTGTGTGTGTGTGTGTGTGTGTGTGTATTATATATGTGTATATACATTATATATGTATATATGAAAAAAAAAAAAATATATATATATATTTGATAAATTATATATATGTGTATATATTATATATGTGTGTATATATATTATATATGTGTATATGTATATTATATATATATATATATATATATTATAATATATATGTATGATATATAATAAAATAGAAATTTGCATATATTATATGTATGTAATCTAAATGTATATATAATATATAAATATATAATATAGATGTGTATATATATTATATATGTACATAAAAGTATCTATATATATACACATACATGATATATATGTATATATATTGTATAATATATAATATATATATGTATATATATATATATATATACATATATGTATGTATATATATATACAGATATATGTATATATATATACATATATATGTATATTTATATACATATATATATGTATATATATACATATATATGTATATATATATAGATGTATATATATATATATATATATATATATATATATATATATATATATATATATATATATATTCTCAGACCAATTGTCCGACAAGGCGATTGTTAAATGTTTTGTTTATTTAAACTTTCATGTACATCAAACACCTCAATATGCTTGTGTTTAATGCACCCTTACCTCATGGTTGCAGTGCATTAATGTGAGCTTATAGATGCTTGTGTTTTTAAAGCAAAGTTTCATTTAACAAAACACTTAATAAACGCATTTTTGGCCAATGGGTCTGGTGCGCATACCTTCATATATACGAACACACGCACGAGTATATGTGTAAACTGGCATGGCTTTATATATGTGTATGTTATGTATTTATATGCGTATGTATGCCCGTGACTTTGATTTAATAAAAAGGGGCATATCATTGATCTGAACATTCCTCCAAAAGGCAAATCAATCCCGTAAATAACTATTAGATTTGTTAAAATCACGTGTGAAACATTTACTTTTACCAGTTTCACATACATATACTATGTCCATCTATTTATGTCTACTTTATTTATTCACCTGTACACTTACCCGACCACCCACTAGCAACCCACCCACCCACCCAACGCTTAACCCACCCGCCCATCCCTTAACCCACCCACCCAACGCTTAACCCACCCGCCCATCCCTTAACCCACCCATCCAACGCATAACCCACCCACCCATCCCTTAACCCACCCACCCAACGCATAACCCACCCACCCATCCCTTAACCCACCCACCCAACGCTTAACCCACCCGCCCATCCCTTAACCCACCCACCCAACGCATATCCCTCCCACCCATCCTTTAACCCACCCACCGAACGCTTAACCCACCCACCCAACGTGTAACCCACCCACCCAACGCTTAACCACCCACCCAACGCTTAACCCACCCACCCAACGCTTAACCCACCCGCCCATCCCTTAACCACCCACCCAACGCTTAACCCACCCACCCCTTAACCACCCACCCAACGCTTAACCCACCCACCCAACGCGTAACCCACCCACCCATCCCTTAACCACCCACCCAACGCTTAACGCACCCACCCAACGCTTAACCCACCCGCCCATCCCATAACCCACCCACCCAACGCGTAACCCACCCACCCATCCCTTAACCACCCACCCAACGCTTAACCCACCCACCCAACGCTTAACCCACCCACCCATCCCTTAACCCACCCACCCAACGCTTAACCCACCCGCCCATCCCTTAACCCACCCACCCAAGCTTAACCCACCCGCCCATCCCTTAACCCACCCACCCAACGCGTAACCCACCCACCCATCCCTTAACCCACCCAACCCCTTTACCTACCAAACACAACCTACACATTATTACATCTGCGTCTCTGTACGAAGATCAAGCTTGCCTATTTAACACCCGCCCTTCGCCCATTTCTTCCAGCCTCGAGAGCAAGGGAAACAGACGAAGATCTCCACGTTATAGATGTATTCGACATGGCCAAGGAGATGCAGCGCCTCGATTACTCTCGCCATGACCCCCACGGGATTTTTGGCGCCAATGGCAGTGATAGGTATATTTCCTCCCTCCCCCCCTCTCTCCCGTATTTTTTCTGTTTTTTTTTTTCATTTCTTTTCTTCGTTTTTTATTTTTTCTGTATGTTTTGGTTTGTTCGTTTTCTTCTCTTCCCCGTTTATATATATATATATATATATATATATATATATATATATATATATATATATATTATATATATATATATATATATATATATGTATATATATATATATATATATATATATATATATGTATATATATATATATATATATATATATATATATATATATAATATATATATATATATATATTATATATATATATATATATATATTATATATATATATATATATATATATATATTAGTTTTTTCTAGTCCATTTTTTTCTGTTATTCTTTTCATCTCATCTTCGTTAATTTTCCTCGTTTTTTTTTCTCTCTTCGTCAACATTTTTTTCTTCTTTTCTTCTTTAAAGACTTTTATTTTCAGAATATCGTATAAATATCAAAATGAAATGAACAGATCTCATATTTTAGGTTAAATGACCCGTCACACACACACGCTGCTGGACAGAAAAAAATGCACCAAAAATTGTCCCCAGACGTAAGAATTATTATTATTATTGTTGTTGTTGTTGTTAGTTGTTGTTTATTGCTATTGTTGTTATCAATATTATTGTTATAGTTTGCAATTTTATTATTGTTGTTATTAATATTATAATTGTTATTATTATTATTGTTGTCATTATTTTTATTATTATTGTTATTGTTATTATTATTATGATTATTATGATTATTATTTTTAATATTATTATTGTTAATATTATTTTTGTTAATAATATTATTATTGCTAATGTTATAGTTATTATTATTATTATTATTATTGTTATTGTGATTGTTATTATTGTTATTATTAGTAGTAGTAGTAGTAGCAGTAGTAGTAGTAGTTATTATTATTGTTGTTGTTATTAATTTTCATTATTTTCACTATTGTTATGATTATTACTGTTATTGTTATTATCATTTATTACTATTATTAGTAGTATTGTTATTATTATCATGACTGCTATTGTTATTGTCATTATTGTTGTTATTAATATCATTATTATTATTATTATTACCATTATTATGATTATCATCTTCATTATCACTATTATTATTTAGAAGGAGTTTTGTTTAAAATCTCTAGAAACGATATATATTTGATAATGTGTGATAAACATTTTGTCTCACGCGGCAGTTTTAAATTTGTGAATTTGTATTCTCTCTCTCTCTCTCTCTCTCTCTCTTCCCCCCTCCCTCTTCTTTCTTCCTAATTCACCCCCCCCCCTTCCTTATCCACTCCCTCCCATTCTAACCACCTCACTTTCCCTTCCCCCTCCCCATCTTTACTCTATCCTGTTCCCCTCCCCTCCCTCCTTTCTACTCCCCTCTCCTTCCCTACTCCCACCTCCCTCCCTTCTTCTTTCCCACTCCCTTCCCTTTCCCATCCTCACTCCCCTCCCTTCCCTTCCTTTTCCCCACTCCCCATCCCCTCCCTTCCCTTCCCCTTTGCCTCCCCCCCCCCCCCCGGTCGCAGGAAATCGCCCTTGGATTGCATAACTCTGACTACAATGAGGAGGACGCGCATGACAGGCAGAGACTCCACCGAACAGTACCCCTGCTCGTCAAGATCAACAGGATACTACGGGATAACGCCTCCAGCAGGTGCGACTGCGAGCGGGTCGAACCGAAGCCGTTACGAACGCCGATTCGAGCTTCGTTCGATTCGTTTAGTGTGTGTGTGTGTGTGTATTGGGGGGGGGGTAGGAGTAGATGTTTGGGGGGGGGGGTTCTTGGTGGTTTGCTTTGGTGTTTTGTAGTGGGTCATACTAGTGTTTTGTAGTGTTTCTAATTGGCGTTTCTTTGTGGTTCGATTTGGCGTTTCAGAGTAGTGCTTTCGATTTAGTAATATGTAGTGGTTCAGTTGGGTGTTTTGCAGTGGTTCAATTTGCCTTGTAATGTTTTTTTATGCTTCATAGTGGTTCATTTTAGTGCTTCATAGTGGTTCACGTTGGTGCTTCATAGTGGTTTATTTTGATGCTCCATAGTGGTTCACATTGATGCTTCATCGTGATTTATTTTGGTGCTTCACAGTGGTTTATTTTGGTGCTTTATAGTGGTTAATTTAAATGCTTTATAATGATTCATATTGGTGCTTCATAATGGTCCATTTTGGTTCTTCCTAGTGATTCATTTTGTTGTTTCGTAATGTTTTTTTTTTTTTTTTTTTTCATAGTGATCTGATTTACTTTTTAGTGGTTGCATGACTTGCTGTCTACGTTTGCTATGATTATATTGGTTAGTGTGACGTCTTGTCTAAGTTCAATAATGTTACATTAATGTTAGCGTGAGGTCCTGCAGGGTGACATTTTATTAATTGTTATTTGTACTGTTGTTTAGGTTTCATTGTATTATTCAGTGGTCCAATGTGGTTTTAATGCATGTATGAGATGTTGCCTTGGTATGGTTCTTTATCTCCACCCAAGGAAGTGGTTGTGTGATTACCTGTGTGTGTTGGTATACCGTGTTATAAGCAGACTCCATGAATTGTGAATATTTTGTGGGTGGATTGTCCATGAAATTTGGATTCATCATCAGGCTTTGGGAGTACAAGAGACTATATTTTCTTTTTAAAAAATACTGTGGTAAACTTGCGCATTCTGGAAGTGTTTTATCGGATCTAGGTAGAGGTTTGCCCTGACCACCTTTTTTGTGTTTGTTCATAATCTGATTTTTAATGTAGTTGCTTGTTGCGTTTATTGTTTTGGTTTTCGTTTATCATAGTCTTGTATTTTTTTTTTCTTTTCTTTATCTGAATCACAATGTCTTACCTCTGGTTCAGATTACATTACGCTCATAACGTCTTCATAAACCGGCTACGTTTTCCATATATCAATTCTCCTTGCTCAGCTTCAAAATATGATATTTCTTGTTCTCAGTCGTGGTCTCACAATTAACATTTTTTACCATAATTACTCTTATAATTACCATTTTATACCATAATTACCCTAATTATCATTTTGTTCAGTATCTTATTCCGTACCATAAGCACTGTCTTGTTTTTCTTTTCTTTTTCCCCGTATATTTTTTCACTATCTTCTGTCTGGTTCCGCATTTCATTCTCGACATTGCTTGTTTACTGATCCTAATCATCATCTCATTCCTTTTGCCGTATCAAAATCATAATTTTCCTTGTTCCGTATCAAAGCCTTACTCCTTATTATTACTCCTTATTATTGCTCATTATTCTGTACCAAAAACCACCAATTTACCCCCCATTCTTCCATACCAAAAGCTTCAATTTTGCCCCCATTATTCCATACCAAAAGCTTCAATTTTGCCCCCATTAGTCCATTCCAAAAAACTTCAGTTTTACCCCCATTATATAAGAATACACCATTTTACCCCCATTACTGCATAACAAAAAAAAATTACCCCATTATTCCATACCCAAACCACCATTTTTTCTTCATTATTCCATAACAAAAGCACTGTCTTGCTCCCTTCCGCACAGTCAAAACAGAGTGCAGATACAGAGCAGAACTGCCGGTGGAACAGCCAGTGGAACAACCGGAAGAACAGCCAATGGAACAGCCAATGGAACAGCCAGTGGAACAGCCAATGGAACAGCCAGTGGAACAGCCAATGGAACAGCCAATGGAACAGCCAGTGGAACAGCCACTTCCCAGAATTTCCCGGCGTTCAGGAGAAGCGGTTTATTCCTTTTCGATACTACCGTGAGACCTGAATTTTGGCAGGGGATTGTGCCCAGCTGATTACTGTTGTTATTTTGATTAGTGGTGATGAGATCATTATTATTAATATTATTATTATTATTATTAATATTATTATTATTATTATTATTATTACTACTATTATTATGATGATGATGATTATTATTATTATTATCATGATTATTATTATTATTGTTTTTGTTGTTGCTGCTGTTGTTGTTATTATGAGGAGAAATATGGTTGTTGCTATTATTATTATTATTATTATTATTATTATTATTATTATTATTATTATTATTTTCTTTTGTTTTTTGCTGGTAGTACTCTTATGATTGTTATTGTTATTATTTTTATTATCCCCATCATCCCTACTACCATCACCACCACCATCATCCCCGCCACCACCACCATCATCCCCGCCACCACCACCATTATCCCCACCACCACCACCATCCCCACCACCATCACCATCCCCACCACCATCACCATCCCCACCACCACCTCCACCACCTCCACCACCACCTCCACCACCTCCACCATCACCACCAATAACACATTCACTCATTCAGTGCTTTCTTGTGCTTCACTTGACCCCACAGGAGGCTCCTTGGTTCGCCTTCGAGCGGCCGACGGACACGACGGAGGATTATCAATTCCAGGCAAGAGCGGTCACGCCCACAGACACGCCCACAGACACGCCCACGGATCCTCCAACAGACACGCCCACAGATCCTCCAACAGACACGCCCACAGATCCTTCAACAGACACGCCCACAGACACCACTGCCGCGACGACCACAGAGACGGCAACCACCACCATCACCGACACGCTTTTGATCACCGACACGACTACGGAAACTGCCACGGAAACTACCACCACCACCGAGGTCACCACCTCCACCCGGACCATTTCCGTCACCACGACCTACACGGAGGTCGAAACCCTGACCAGCACGGTCGTAGAAACCATCACGACCTCGGTAACTGCGAGCACCACCACGACCTTGGAGGCCGCCGCCGCCGCCACGCGCATGCCCTCCGCAGACCAAAATAAAGGACCCGAGATCACGCCCGTTCAGCCGGTTTCTCGTGAGTAGGTTCTTTCCTTTTCCCCTTTCCCTTTGGCAGAAGAAGGAGAATGAAAAGAGAAAAAACAACTAAATAATCTAGATTCATTGATTATTATTATTGTTTTTGTTAGTAAATCTAGTTTGTTGTTAGTGCCTTTTTACACCGTAGTCTGCACATGGAAGTTGGTGTGTAGATTTTTTTTAACCACTGTAGTATCATGGTAGTACTTTTTAATACCTCTAGTTTGTGTAAAGCGCTTTGACTACCATAGTATCAACACGGTAGGGTCTTTTGCCATCTTTTTCCCTTTTAGGTTAGGGCCGTAGCCAGGAAAACTTATCTCGGAACCCAGGTGCATTGTCCGACGAAAATCTCCCGCGTGTCTGCTGCACGGGGACTGATGTTGATCGTTGAGGCGAAGAACTGTCACAGTAAAAACGGAATAAAATTGACTCAGACGGAGTAAAGGCTAAAAAAAGGTAAAGGGTTGAACCAGACGTAGGAACCAAAACAAACTAGGTCCATTTCGGTATTTGACTACGGTTAAAGCGTCGGATTCAATACGATTCTCCTCGGGCAGCGACCTTTGCGAAGTTATCTGCTCCATTCAAGAAGTTATGGCGTATGAACACATAGCGACCTATCTAACCAGTCAATCGTTTTGTAGTATAAAGTTTATCGATCATTTTATTCTTATTGATCGTAGTATATAATACATATATATATTATGGTATATATTATATTATATTTACATATATAGTATAATATATATATATATATAGAGAGATATAGATATATATATAATGATATATAATATATATAATATAATGTATTATATATATATATATATATATATATATATGTTAATAATATAAATTATAAAATTATATAAATATATATATATATATATATAATATATATGTAATATATATATATTTATATATATAATGATATATATATATATAAATATATATATATATATATATATATATATATAAATATATATATATATATATATATATATATATATATATATATATATATATATATAATATAATATATATATATATATATATAATATATATATATATATATATATAATGTTTTTTTTTTCTTTCTTTTTAGGGGGAAGACGAGAAGGACTTGCACTGAAATGGCTTAAAATTTCCTTGGTCGATCCCGGCCTCGTAGTACAGTGGAATTTACTGTAGTAGCAAGCGATATACTTTGTTCATTAACCGACGTAAACATTAGGAGCGTGACCGGGTACGAGCAAAGGGGGGGGGGGGCGAGGCGAGCATAATAAAAAAGAAAGAAAGAAAGAAAGAAACTGCTCAAAATAGCAAAGTACGCAAAAAAAAGCTAAGTGCAAAGACTAACGAAAGAATCGAAAAAAAAAAATGTAAAGAGTAGACATTCCTACGACAGTCATGAATTCTAATATATCCATCCACACGAGTCGATGGAGTTTAATGACGCGCATTTAAATATGTACAGAGGTAGAAACACAAGTGAAAATAAAAGTAAAGTGAGAAAATGCCAAGGTTACTGTAAATACGAGGGAATACGAGGGTTAATAAATTCTTAATATTTCATGTACACAAAATCCATTTTTTGTGTATAATAACTAAGGGAAATTAGACCCTTGACTATAAAAAAATTCTCCTAAAAAGAAGATACGGATTTAAATGATTCAAAAGGAAATAAGTCACACACATTTCGAAAAATCGGTTAAGTAAGAAACGGATTTAAAATATTCAGCCTAAAGTAAAATCTAGACGTAAAATAAAACAGGGACTCAAAAACATCTGTACCAAAATGAGATACGGACTTAAAAACATTCAGGCTAAAGTAAGATACGGACCTAAAAACATCCGAGCCAAAATAAGATACGGGCCGAAAAACATCCGAGCCAAAATAAGATACGGACCTAAAAACATTCAGCCTAAATTAAATCTAGACGTAAAAAACACTTGGGGACTTATAATCATCCGAGCCAGAGTAAGATACGGACCTAAAAACATTCAGCCAAAAGTAAAATCGAGACGTAAAAAAACACCAAAACCGAAAAGGACCGAAAATCATCCGAACTTAGAATAAGATACGGACCTAAAAAATATTCAAACTAAATTCCTTTTTTTCCTCCTCCTCCACCGCAGCTTCCGGGTGGCTCTACGGCTCTCTGGCCTTCGCCGGGCTGGGCTTGATGCTCATGGTGGCCGGGGGCGTCTGGCTCATCATCACCTTCGTCAGGAAAGCGTCCATGAACGCCAGAAGAGGCATCGTCTAACCTGAGAGACTGCAGAGGTCGCCAAGGGTCATGTTGCCATGGTTACCAAGAATGGAGCTTACCGAGGGCTACCGAGGGTTGCCGGAGATCAGTCGAGAGAGTCACGCACTTTGCAGAGGCCGGTGAGAATTGGCCAGGTCACCAGAGACTGAACTGCCGAGGTCAACAAGGGCATGGATACCTAAGTCACCAAGTCAGGCTGTCGGGATCAGCAAGTCAGGTTGTCGGGGTCACCGAGTCAGGCTGTCGGGGTCAGCAAGTCAGGCTGTCGGGTCCAGCAAGTCAGGCTGTCGGGGACACCGAGTCAGGTTGTCGGGGTCACCGAGTCAGGCTGTCGGGGTCAGCAAGTCAGGCTGTCGGGTCTAGCAAATCAGGCTGTCGGGGGTCATCGAGTCAGGCTGTCGGGTCCAGCAAGTCAGGCTGTCGGGAGTCACCGAAGACTAAGCTTTCGAGAGGGATAAGATCTCGGAAAAAGGTCGGAAAGTCACTTTTGCAGAATAAATAGCCAAATATATTTATATATTTATCTCGTTCAACTAGCAATAATGCCTCTTGATATTTTAATTACTATTCAACCCCTGAGTTTTGAATCTGCGACTTGCAAATTATTACGTCATCGTTTTTGCTTTCGTCAATGATTACAGATTAAGAGTCCAGTATTCTGAAGGGCCAGATAACAAGAGAGCCTCTTGTTTTCGAAACCGAGTGCATTCGAAGCTCAGAGGAGGAAATCGTGTTTTCGAAACCGAGTGCATTCGAGGCTCAAATGAGGAAATCGTGTTTTCGAAACCGAGTGCATTCGAGGCTCAGATGAGGAAATCGTGTTTTCGAAACCGAGTGCATTCGAGGCTCAGATGAGAAAATCGTGTTTTCGAAACCGACTGCAGTCATTTTACTGGATACGAAATTCTCCGATTGGCGTTTTGCTCTCATGTATATTTTTGAAAGATGTATTGTAAATAATAGCTTGGACTATTCCACAGAATGTTGAATGTATATGGATGTCTATATATTTAAATTCTGTATCTGTTACATTTTAAAGTATTAGGTTTATCAATTACACTAAAATCAAATTCATGATCTTTGTCAATCGTTTCAGTGTAATGTGTATTGTTTCTGTGTTTTGAAGTTTTATTAAATTATTGCAAAAAGTGTGTTACTTTTTATTTATTAAAAATAATAACCTTGCATTATATGTTCATTTCTATATTCATGCAATAAGATACACACGACCTGCTTCCATGCCTCGTTGACTGTGATGTAGTATCAGTACAGCGTTGCACTATTCCTCCCAGAGACCTACCAAAAGTCCTACACCAACATTGCCAAGATTAGCTTCCGTAGATATGACCTTCCCCATGAAGTTTATACTGGCGGAGAGCCCTGTTCGATTCGTCCATATCGTTTCCTCTTCCTTCACTGTCAGAATGTTGGCGGCTTTGACCACCCTGCCCAGCACTTTCGCTCCACGGCCCGCTTCTCTCTGTGCCCAACCTGGTCATGAGCGTTCAAACTGCTCTGCGCAATCATGCGCGTGTACCAGTTGCGGTGGCTCCCATAATATTGTATTCTATAGGAACTGCCCTGTGTACAAGTTCGAGTCTGAGGTGGCATCTCTCAGGTTCACACTGTGAGAGGCCAGACAGGTAGCACCCCAACGAGGTTTTTCTCCTGTTCCCTATTCCAGCGCCGTCCTTCGCTCCGCTCCTCTCCCTTCTTTCCAACATGTATCCGCATCTCTCCCAGTATCTCTCCCCCTACCCCTTGCCATCCTACCTTCAGTCCCTCTCTCACCCATTCAGACTTTTGCCATTCTATATCCAGATACTCCAGTCTAGCACTTCCTCGGTGCCTGGTCCTCATTCTCTCTCCACTTGTCGCACCAGGCAATCTCCCACCCCATCTCCTGTCATATTTTATCCTGTCTTCATGTATATAGGCTAAATAAACGTTGTTAATCAATCAACCAATCCCCTACTTCTTTCTCTGCTCCTTTCTCTCCTCCTCCCTCCATCCTCTTTACTTCCATTCCCTCTACATTCAAAGTGACTGCCGACATCTATCCTCATCCTCC
>NC_051423.1:22302428-22307428 GCF_015228065.2 Penaeus monodon | reverse complement strand
GTGGGTGCGATATAGAAGATATGTTGCCCTAGACACATGGTCTGCTGTGCCTCCTATACATCAAGATCATACTAAAGTAGGTGTTGATCATGTATCTCTGTGCGTTGTGTATTACCATCACAAGCACATCACAGTCACAATCACCATCACCCTCACTCTCACTCTCACTCTCACTCTCACTCTCACTCTCACTTACTCTCACTCACTCTTACTATCACCCTCACCCTCACCCATCACCATCAATTGTCATTGTCATGGTCATGATCATGGTCATAATCATCATCATCACCATCATCATCATTGTCAGTAATTATTTTATATATTATAATTACTTTTAAGATATGATATAAGCATAAAAAAATTATTGTTCACCTTTATTTAATATCTTCAGAAGGTTTTGAATTTATGATACTGATCAGAACTGATGAAGGTTTCATCATCATTATCATAAATAGTTAGTCACTATGTATATTATTACAGATAACAAAAGAGCTGGTACTTGATATTGTAACATTTGGTACTCTAAAGATGAATTTTACTGTCAGTAGCATACCAGAATATTATTATATTTATTTAGGGGCACCTTTAAATCTTTGTTAAACCAGTTATCATAAGAAGCATGACAAAGGGCAGATAATGAGATAGAGTGCATTATCATAAACAAGATTTAAGAAAGAGGTAGGTAGCTAAGTTGAATGCACATATACTAAACACTTATATTTATTGCACTCTTTTACAGGAACCCTTCATTGACATTAATGTCGGGGGAGGAGAGGTGGCTGGCGAAGACCCAGACAAGCTCATGGTGTGGGGTGTTACTGTCTTTGGTCGGGTATGTCACTCACTGCTTATTTGTCCATCATTAACCTGTTGGGTCTGAGTTCCTTCCGCCTTGCATGTGGAGCAAAATCTGTGCATTAGGCTTACTTGAGTGGCAATTCTCCCTGGTGTGTGGATTGTAGGTCTGACCGACACGAACACACCAAGACCCCTCGCCTCTTCTTTTCAATCTGTTAGCTCATTTTCTGTTGGTGTGTTTTTGCTGATTTGCCATTTTCTGAGGACTATATTTGTCATTTGCAATGCTTTCTCAGTATCATAATAGCCTATTGGGTGAGGAGCAAATTATTTCTCCAGTTAGTTAACACTGTTTTATATTAATATTAGTAAGTAGTGCTGTGTTATTTGTGTTATTTTTTATATTTTCATATTTATTTTTCTGTAACACACCCTGTGTCCCTGGTAATTGTAGGTAGGAGCAGATCACACTGGAAATAATGCAAGAGTCCCTTCCTAAATGCCCACTGAATCAGTCTTCCTCCAAAAAGATTTATGCACTTATGGTCAGGTGTCCCGGTCACCTGCTGCTTGGCAACCATACCCTATAGCGAGTCCTATCACCCTGGTGCTGGCCAAATTATTTCATGAGGTGTCCCAGTCACCTGGATCTAACAAATTGATAGTGGTGCATTATTTTCAGTGAGTTTTATATTTCATATATATATATATATATATATATATATATATATATATATATAAATATATATATATATATATATATATATATATATATATATATGTGTGTGTGTGTGTGTTTTTTTTTTTTTTTTTTTTGTATTCTGTTATTTCCTGAAGGCATTAGTGATTTTGATCTGAATGAGGAAATTTTAAAGATAATGTCTGTTTTTAATTTTAATGTAGCAAGTGCAGCAATTATCACTAAACTGTTCTCATGAACAGGTTATGGTTCGTAGTGGTGTTGATGGCACTTGTCCTGAGGGTTGCAGTTGGCAACACATCCCAACACCACCAGAAAGGGATGTGACAACTGTAGGAATAGGACGTTCAGGGAGAGTGTGGTCTGTAACCTGGGATGGCACCATCCTCGTGAGGACTGGAGTGACAAGGGATGCGCCCACAGGTTTGTTATTATTAAGGTTATTTTCCATTCTTACCTCATGATATCCTTGCCTTTGCCTATGCCCATCCTTTTGCCATTGCCCTTGACTTCCTTTTCTTTCCTTACCTTTCCTTTGCATGGCTTGCCTTACCTTGACTTACCTGGGTAAAACTATGGTTCCATTTAACATCAGCAGTTCTGTGAATCAAAATAAACAAGTATACTTAATGCAAACACCCATACCTTGTTTATGTATAATGCACTGTAACACCATGCTTATAGAATTAATATTTTTCAAACTTGCCTTTCATGTATTTTTACCTTTTTTGTTTTTGTTTAAGTTGTCTGATTAGCAGTTGATTCACAGGTGTTGATTGGATTGTTGTTGAGCCTCCAAATGGCAGTCCTCTGCAGCAGGTGGCAGTTGGAATGAAGTCAGTGTGGGCCTTGACAAGAGACCATAAGGTCTGGTTCCGGAGAGGACTCCAAGCATCAAAGGAAGCTGCTTCAGAGCATAACAGATTAGGCAATGGAACTAGTCAGTCCAAGGCAGACACAGGAATGACTGGCAGTAGCTGGCTGAAGATGGTGGGCATGCTCAACATGATTTCTGTTGGCCCAAATGACCAGGTTAGAGAACAGGTTTATTTTCCATGGTAATTAGATGTGTTTTATGGGACATTATGGGTTTTTGTGAAATAAGAAATTTATGTGATTCTGTCAGTATTAAACCAACTCTTTTATTTGTGTAGGTCTGGGGCATTGGTAGTGAAGACTACAATTTGCTCATACGAACAGGCATCACAGAAACAGAGCTCACAGGACGAACTTGGAGGCCCATTTGTCTCCCAATTGACCTGTCAGTGACCCCAGAGCCAACCCCTAGTCCCAGCCCTGCACCTAGTCCAGGACCCTTATCCAAGTTAACTTCAGAAAGTGAGAGTAACACACCAGTTGACGGGGGATTGAAGAAATTAGAATCTCAGTGTGATGGTGAAAGTCTACTTAGTATACAGACTTCAGATGGAGAAGACCTTCAAAGCATGGCAACAGCTATGAACAATCTGAAGCTACTGGACAATTCTGCTTCTCCTCCAAGTGAAGCAGTATCAACAGGGGATGAATCAGAGAACAAGAATAAAAGTGGCTTACCAAACTTACAGCTGAAGCCAAAGGAGAAAGATGAGGCAAATGTCACCGGAGCTGGGGAGAAGAATGAAACTTCTCCGGGTCATGATAGCCGAGACTCGAGCATCAAAATACGCTACCCAGAAGATTACCCAAGTTCACTTAGCTCCTCTGTTGTGTCTGACCCAGGTGGGGAATTCATTAGCAGTTTTCATGCCAGCGAGAGCAGCCCAGTGGCCAATGGGATCATTGCCGTGAGTGAAGAAGGTAATAAGACGAATATGAGCAAAGGACAGTTAGTGGAAGGGGAAGTTCAGGGAGTGCCAGAAGAGGATAACCAGTTGACAAAAAGTGATAGAGCAGAAGAACAAACACATGACGGTCCACCATCACTGCAGCACTCGAGTGGGGAGTGGAGTGAGTCGCGCCTTCGCCACGTGAGCAGCAGTAGCGCAGGCAGTGAAGTTGGCCTTGGACGGGGTGCTCTGGTTGTAACCAGGGAAGAGAAGCCAGACTACAATGTGATACCCTTTCAAGCTGAACACCTGTGGCTATGGATATCTGGCGGAGGGTGCTGGGTGAGCGCCAATAACATGCCGCGTTGGTAAGTCTCATGTTTTCTAAGCTTGTATCACCCTGACATTATAGGGTTGTGGTATAGGGACAAAATGTGTACTGCAGTTCTATAGGAGTTGGCATATTTTGGTATTTGGATGAGCTGGAATATTTGTCTTAGTTAAATTTAGTTATTTTATTATTTATTTATTATTTTTCTTGCTTATTTGTAAAAAAAAAAAAAAAAAAAAATGTATATGATATGTAACAATGCCACTGCAGGAAACAAAAAAATCACATATATCCTATCACATAATATATAGTATATGCCACTCTTATACCCTAGAAGTTTTAAAATTCTAATTTTTTTCGTTTTGATTTCAATTCTCTGCATCCCTGAACTTGTTCATTAGGAGGTAAGTTAAAATTCTTTTAGATATACCCTGAAGGAGCAAAATGGATTTTGTAATTCTCAGATATCTGTGCACACTGGATAATATGCAATAAATATCATCCAAGTAAAAGTTACCTATATTAGAAATATCCATTTTGCATAATTGAACTTAAGTTGATAAAGTTGTTTATTAAAGTGTATATTTCCCTTCCTGTGTGCACATTTAGTTCTGGGCCTTGCTATCCTGTAGGGATTGAATAACTTTGATTGGAATCAATTTTCAGTAAGTAAAAAATAAAGAATTAATGCAGAGTATTGAAAACTAAGGGACATCTTGACATTTTTTGTTAGTGTTTTTTTATATCTTTTGTTAGTGACTTTTTAGAATATGGTTTGCTTGTGTGGTTTGCTTTGGTTGTTTGAATTAGGAAATATGGAAGACTCGTTCAAAATTACTGAAATACCTTGCAGTGATCACAGGTTTCTTAGTTCAAAAGATTTGTAGATAGGTTGATAGATAAGTAGGTAAATAGGTAGATAGATAGATAGATAGATGATAGATAGATGATGAAAAGATAGATAGATAGGTAGGCAGATAGACATAGATAAATACTGCTGGCAATAGTAGCATAAATGATAATTTTTTTTAATATACTTGTAGAAAAATCTGTCCCCCAACTTTATTTCAGTATTTTTCTTGTATTCAAATTTGCATTTACTCCATGGAGTCTAAAATTTTGCACATTTACCGGCTTGGGAAAGGCTGCTCAGTGTAACGTACAACATATTTCTTGCCTTAGGGTTTCACTTTGCATCCCAAATTAGCTAACGTACATTAACAAATTGCTGATAATGACGATCTATACGCAGGTTCATGAGCGAGGGATCTCCCATCATGACATCTGAACCTTGGAGAGCCGAGGTGCTGCAGAAGCTTCATTGGCGTCATGAGAAGGAAATCAAACCTTTCGAAGGGTGAGTTGATTGTTTGTTTTAGCGTGCAGTATTTAGTCCTCTCTAGGA
>NC_051423.1:22292428-22297428 GCF_015228065.2 Penaeus monodon | reverse complement strand
TGTTATATTATTTTTCAAAGGAATATAGCAGATACAGTATCCATTATTTCAAGTCAGTGTTAGGCCTTTTTAGATAACAGTATATCCAGTTACTCTCTTGTCATTGTTTTCTGGATGTAAATTTTAGAATGGTTATGTTTTAGTTGTAAAAGTTGCAGTTGTAGTTATGGTCTTCCTTGCCCCAGTGTGGTCTGGGGCAACTGGACACCTCGTATACACACCTCTGGTCATGAACCTTGTATTCCAGGGAGCAGCAATGATTCTGGTGTGAACATTATGAGCGATGTCCGCCACATGTATGTCTGGGAGAACCAGCGCTGGAATCCAGTGACTGGCTTCACTCACCGCGGCCTCCCAACAGACCGGCACACCTGGAGTGATCAGACCGGACGGCACCACAAAACACGAGAAGGAACCAAGTTGCCGTCACGTCATTGGTCTTGGGTATAATTTTTTTTTTTCATTTTTTTTTTTCATTTTTTTTTTTTTTTTTCCATATATGTTGCAATGTGTGATTAATGAATTGCATTTATTTTTTTTTTTCATTAATGAAGTAAATTTTTTTTTTTTTTTGTGTCAGTAACATGTTTGAAGTTTGAATAGATAAAATAAGTTTATGTGTTGTTAGTATTTTGTTTAGTAATGCTTATATGATTATTATTTTTTCCACATATTCACTTTCCACACGTGTAACAGATGAGTGAATGGTGTGTCGACTACCACACTCCTGGTGGGGTTGATCGTGAGGGCTGGCAGTATGCCACGGATTTCCCGCTCAGCTACCACGGCCACCGATACATGACTGACCTTGTGCGGAGAAGGCGCTGGGTTAGGAAGTGCCGCATATCAACCTCTGGGCCCTGGCAACAGATGGAGAAAGTGGCACTTGTTAATCTGTCTGTTTCGGTGAGTTTGATTGAGAAGGATGGAGAGAGGGAGAGGGCAAGGAAGAGAAGAGATTTGGGGAGAGAGGGAGAGAGAGAGAGAGAGAGAGAGAGAGAGAGAGAGAGAGAGAGAGAGAGAGAGAGAGAGAGAGAGAGAGAGAGAGGGGGAGAGACAGAAAAAAGGAGAGAGGGAGGGAGGAAATGAGTGGAAATGAGGGAAAAAGGGAGATATGGAGAGATGAAGAGAGAGATGGAAAGGGAGAGTGAGAGGAGGAGGGGAAAGTTAAAGGAAAAGGGTGTACAAGGGTGAGTATGAGTGTGAGAGAGTGTGAGTATGTGTGTGCAAGTGGTAGTGTGTGTGCAGGTGTAAGTGCAAATCCTAGGGTGAAAGTGAGTGTGGGTGTGGGTGTGAGTGCAAGTGTATGAAAGTAAATGTGATTAGTGTGAGAGAGTGGGAACAACAGTAGGAGTGAAGAGAGGGAGGGAGAGTCTATATGAGTGTGTGCATGAATGCAATCGAGTGTGAGAGGGAGAGAAGGACTTATTTTGCTGTTGTCAGGCAAGTCATCAGGTAGACTGCAGATAGATAAACTGAGAGGCATATTAAAATGTGAGACTAAAGAATACTGGTTGAATTGCTTTTAAAAAGATGAATACAAGGCACTGATTTGTTTGTTTTGACTTCTTGTGGTCTCTTTTGTCAATGTGATATTTTATCTTGTGAAAGGGATAATTGACATGTTATTATTTCACAAAAATACCAATCCATAAATACAAAAGTATGAGGTGAATCTTGTCAGTTGGTGGAAGCAAAATAAATTTAGATCAGATGATTTGAATAAACATTAGACATGTAGAGAGATAGAGTTAGATATAGAGATTTAGGGAGATAGGGAGATAAAGAGTTAGAGGTAGAGATACAGAATTACTAGAAAGAGAGAGAGAAAATTCTTTTCTTATTTTACATAGCCTGAGTACGGAGCCAACGGCACAGTGCCAGTGTGGGGGGTGAGTGTGACGGGAGAGGTGGTCTATCGGCACGGCGTGACACCCAGCAGACCGGAAGGGGAGAAGTGGAGCCTAATCCCTGCCGAGTGTCCCATGTGTTATGTTTGTGCAACTGTCGACAGCTGTGGGATGTGGGCCATTAGTAAGGATGGCCGAGCACATCTGAGGATCGGGATTAATAAGAAAAATCCACAGGTGGTTTATTTATTTATCTATTTTTTATGTATCTTTCTTTTCTATTTTATTTTTTTATCTACCTATCTGTCTGTTTATCCATCTGTCTATGTCTCTGTATCTATCAATCTATCTATATACCAGCCTATCTACATACCTCCCTATCCTAAAAATAGTCAAGAACCTTCTAGAAATTCCAGTTGGTTATATTGTCTGTTCATTTTTATTTTGAGTTTATAAAAATATGCATTTTACTAAATCTTCAGTAAAGCCAGTCATTCTCATATACGTAAATTTAATCAAATTACATATGGAAAAGCTGCCATTTCTTATTTCTCCAGTATATTCCCCTTTGAAAGGGTTACTAGATCTTCCTGCTGTGTCAAGAGAATGAGCCTTTTAGTAGGAAAGAGTCAAGGTTATTGTTTTGTTAGTGAGAAATGTAAATTGTAATGAAAGACGGTAATAATCATTTGCTATTACAGGGCCGACAGTGGGTGAACGTTGACGCCCCGAAGCAGCCACTGATGGAGATTGGTGCAGGGGCTGGAATAGTGTGGGGCCTGGAGCGTGGTGGCGGACTGTACCGCAGGACGAATGTGCTCCCCCTTTTTCCGGAAGGTACGAGCTGGGAGTGGGTGTGCGGTAATGTGGCCAGTATTAGCGTTGGGGCTGATGGGACGCTCTGGGCCGTGCTGGATTCCTTTGAAAGTGAGAAGGGCCCAGTCCAGGGGGTCATTGCCAGGAGAGTGGGCGTGTCGCATGACTGTCCTGTTGGTACGGGCTGGGAGCACACACTGGGAACGGGCTGGAGCCACGTCTGCGCTCGCGTCCCACTTCCCTTATGACAGAAAGTGTGAAGAGGGAGGAACTTTGTTGCATTTTATGGTGATGAGAGTTGCCAAAGTAGTAAAGAATATATGAAGAAGAAGTACTTGCTAGCAGTGTCTAGTGAAGTAAATTCTAGATTATTAGGAGTGTGTCAAGAGGAAGGGACTTACATGTCTTCAAGGTGTTTGCCAAGTATTAGGTCCCTTGAGCTGTTTAGAATTTCTTGATTCTTGAATATAGTTATTGGAAGCTCATTTTCAGAGAGGTTTTAAGTATAGACATGATCACTGTTTTATTTATTAGTATAAAGTAGTGTTTGAAGTTTATTATTACATGCTCATATTGTAGAGACAATATTTAAGTGACTTTTTTTTATGCAGTTGTTTAATATCACTGACTGTATTCTTTTATAGAATGTATACAATCTTTTATACAAATCTTCTGTTTGGTTATACAATATTTCTTTTAATGTTCCAACTTGTGGTCTTCTAACCCATTGGATTTTTAAAACTTGAGATTTTACAGAGCCAACCATACACATCAGGTAATGAAATGCAAACCTTGGACAAATGTTACTAAATTTTTACTGTGATTTTTTTCCTCCATTTTATTATGTAGTCAAAACTGTGATAGATAATTTTTAGAATCTTCCCCTTTGCTTTTACACACATTTTCATCCTTTTTTGATGTAAAAGAAATTGTGGAAAAATAGCACATGGCTGATACACGTTTCTCCTTTTCCTTTTATTTTATGTTCCAGGTTGGATGTTTTCCTGTAATTTTTCTCATTAATAAGTGAGAAATTTTATTTTTATGTATACATATGAAGGAGATTGACATAACCTCATTTTTCAAATATAATTCTGTATCACACAAAATTCTGGAAAGCTTTCATCACACGATGAAAACTTTCTAAAATATTCTTGTTTTAAAGCATTTGAAACCGAGAAAGGTTGCAAACCTCTGCTTACTGATATTGGCATATTAGTAGAGAAGAATTGTCATTAAATTGTCTTAATTATCATGGGTATAACACTTATATTGGAAAACATTAATGGCTTCTCATGTTATTTTTGAGTGACAAATACTCTGTTAGAAGTATCTGCTGCAGCTATGACTGGTATTAGATCTGTGAAATGAACAATTACTTGAAAGAATAAGATTATCAATGAAAAGTTTTATCTAAAAAAAAAAAAGGTGTCTGATATAGAATTAAACGATTGGACTACTATTTTATTTTTTGTGTTGAAATAAGAAGACCAATATCCTGTTGTTCATTAATTTTTTATAGACCTTTGTATTTGTATTGTAGTTTCTTTTTCTTTCTTCTTACTAGCCTTTTTGGAAGAGCTCTTTGTCCAACAGTTGTGGAAAATTGTATTAAAGTAAAAGAAATGAAAAGTTTAGCCTGTAAAAATTAGACCTAGGTCATGTGCACTGTTATGCCCCTTTTTATATGGTAGTGTAAAAGGTAGAGATTATAAGACACTAAAGGACATGCTATTTCAACATTTTTGATGTATGTATAGTTATGGTTGAAATTCTAGCAAATAATGGTTGCTTTATGCAAATGTTCAAACTGTATATGAATTTAAAGGTCTCATTGATTGATTTAATGTATTTGCTTTTGTTATCAAAACACTAAAGTCAGTCTTTTGGTTTTTTGATGTCTGTGGAAAACAGTTCCTAAAGTTTTCATGGTTTATGTGTGTATATGTGGATGTCAGAGTTTATCAAAGAGCAGACATTTTTGAAGTGTAAAAAAAATGAAATTTTGTAAAGTTAACAGTTGGTAGAGATACACCTTTGATATATGATATAGCTTGAGAAAATGAGTTTGTACATATCCTTAACATTTTTTATGTGAACTGTTTACAGGTGTTTCCTGACAATAAGAGATTGTTACTAGTAGAGTAGAGGTAGTCCAGTTATTATGAAAAGAGCCCTGACATTGAAGATAGAAGAGGAAAATGATGAGTATATTTGAGGGTGAGTGTGTCCATAGGTATTCTCTGACCAGTTGCTTGAAAATGTGTTTGTCAAATGTTTTTTTTTTTTTTTTTTTTTAGTTTATCTTTCTTTTATAAAAAACATATTATTCAT
>NC_051423.1:22278581-22283581 GCF_015228065.2 Penaeus monodon | reverse complement strand
ACACACACACGCCAAAAAAAAGAACAAGAAGATACATAGATAAATAAACAAAAATAATTAAACAATAATGATATTCATTTACGCTCGTAGTCGTTGCGTCAAAATTTAGTGTTGTAAGCGACGTACACTCAAGCTGAGACAACCACCTTCGCTATGTTCGTTAAATTTACGCTTTGTTGCCCATTGTTTAAGGTCATTTAGTGTCCCCGGCTTGTTCATTCCTTTCTCTGTCAGTGTAACGAGAGCATATATGGTTAGTGTTGAGAAGTCTTTTGGTTTTAAGGGTGATAGTGCGTGTGGCTTTCGAGGGAATGAATGGTAGGCGTGTACCGGGCTTTGAGGTTTGTGTGTTGTAGTGTCTCTGTCTGTCTCTCTCTCTCTCTCTCTCTCTCTCTCTCTCTCTCTCTCTCTCTCTCTCTCTCTCTCTCTCTCTCTCTCTCTCTCTCTCTGCTCTCTCTCTCTCTCTCTCTCTCTCTCTTCTCTCTCTCTCTTCTCTCTCCTCTCTCTCCTCTCTCTCTCTCTCTCCTCTCTCTCTCTCTCTCTCCTCTCTCTCTCTTCTCTCTCTTCTCTCTCTCTCTCTCTCCCTTTCTCTCTCTCTCTCTTTCTCTCTCTCTCTTTTCTTTCTCTCTCTCACTTTCTTTCTCTCTTCTCTCCCTCTTTCTTTCTCTCTCTCTCTTCTTCTCTTCTCTCTCTCTCTCTCTCTTTCTCTCTCTCTCTTCCTCTCTCTCTCTCTCTTTCTCTTTCCTCTTCTTCTCTTCTCTCTCTCTCTCTCTCCTCTCTTCTCTCTCTTCTCTCCTTCTCTCTCTCTCTCTCTCTCTCTCTCTCTCTCTCTCTCTCTCTCTCTTGCTCTCTCTCAAACAAAATAAATTAAAAAATAAACCTAATAAAAAAAAAGAATAACAATAAAGTAAAAAATGAATTTAAAAATCCATCACATATATTATGGCAATACAAAAATAAGACTTTCTTTTGATATTAAATTGTCACTGACATATACAGGATATAGACAGGATATAATGCTTGTTTTAGCTATAGAGCTAATGGGTAGAGGCTTTGTTAAACTGTAAAGGGCTAATGGTAGACTGCACTCAAGAGTGCATTTTAAAGTGAGATTTCTTTCTTGTAGTTATTGAAACTCTGTTCTTGGATGGATAAACTGATATACTCTTTATGACTTAAGCTATCTTGGTAGCAAGTGACCAGCTAACCTCCAAATGCATATATTCCAGCATAATTTAAGCCTCCTTAACAATCTGTCAACAAAAAAGTGTTCTGGTGTTTGCTTGAGAGGTAGCATCATGCTATCTCAATAAATATTCTAGTTGGCAGGTGCCCAGCTAAGCCCTACTCTTTTGCCATCCTTTATTGCAAAGATTGATGGGGTCTTTTTCTATTATAGTTTTCCATGTTTTTATTATTGAAACATTTTCAAAGAAAATACATTAAGTAAACACCTTTGATAACATATCACACAGATTGGCTGGAATGAAAATGGGGAAGAGCTAAATGACATCATTGTATTAGGCAGAAAGTGGCTTATATGAGAGGAAATATTGCTAGATTCATCATTATTTGCATGATTTACTCGGTACTGTTATGATAACCACAAGTGAAACCAAGATTCCATTCTTATATGTGATAACAGTTTTCCATACCATAAACACAAGTCAGAATACACGCTTGGTAAAATTCAATTGCATTTTTAGGCTCAGCAGACTAAATGAAAGTAGTGCTACCTATCTTTTTAATTACCTTGGTCAGAGCATTAAGCATGGGGGCCATAGTAGTCTCTAGTCACTGCTATTATCAGGTTTGACTGAATATTGTAGGCCCTCCATCGTACGTTTCAAGTAAGTGGAATGCAGCCAATGGAATTTAGAAAGATAAATAGGCCTGTTTCAAAATCTCGTCAGGTACTTCTAAACATTTGTGGCGATGTGATTATAAATATGGTGGGCACATGGAGAAACAGATACCTTATGGCAGATAACACTATACACAAATTAAGTCTATTGGAAGATCAGACAACTGTTTTCAAAAACTGTTTTATCTCTCAGTCAACTTCCTCTATGTATAGTGGGTTTTTCTATTCTGTACCAACAAAGTAGTGTGTTTATCATCCATACGTACTTTATGTACATAATCAAAATTCAATAGCTAAGTTTCACCCTTCAAAGTCCATAATTGATTTGGAGGTTCCAAATTTCAACCAGCCCTTAGCCAATAGGGAGTAATTATGTTAATACTTTTCATTACTGGATGGGTCTCTTGCTGTTGTGAAAGAAAAGAGTAACTGTCTGTGTTCTCACTTGTTTGTGTACATTTTGGTAATTGTTTATTCACTTATATCCTTATGAATCAATGATAAAAATTTATATATATATATATATATATATATATATATATATATATATATATATATATATATATATATATATATATAAATGTATATAAGAAGTGTTTTTATACTGCTGGTTACAAAAAGAAAAATCTTCAGTGTAACATTTTACCTTTTCTCTCTCTCTCATTATTTACAGGTCAGTGGGTGAAGCGACAATGTTACGCGATATAACGTCAGTATTACTTGGTGGCTCCAAAGGGCTGCCCCCGACACTCGCCTTCCTCTTCAAGCTGGCCTGGGCCTCACGAGTACGCCTCCCCTTACTCATAGCGATCGGATTCATGGTAACCAACATTCACCTGCGTCTTGAAATCAACGTGAACATTGAGGTTGGCGAAGACGATCCCCCTCCTAATGACCAGCAGCAGCAGTTGCAATTGGCTCATGATTAAGGTCAATATATGTGGTGTTGAATATGCGTACCTGCTGGACTTAATGTATTTTCATGTATTTTAAATTTCATGATGGTGAGCGAGATGTATTATCACTTCTTGGTATTTAGTTGTGTTGTCGTTTTAATGTAATTGTTCAAATGAATTAGGCACTTATAAATGAGACTGAATTTGATTATATTTCAATATGTAGTTATGCAAAGTGTAAACATGGAAATCTGATATTACAAGCAGGATATGCATACTTTTCATTTCAAGAAAGTTGATTGATATTTAAATGAAAAAATATATGACCTTTTTTTTTTAATGTATTTGTCAGTGTGAGTGCTGGAGTCACCTTTGAAAGATCTTTATTCTTATGTTTGAATATTCATTTTGCATTTTATATATTGTGTTTTCAGTCAGTATCTGACAATGGAAATATTGTTTTATTGTGGGAAATAAAGGTGAAGACATTGCAAAATGTATCTCTTGAGTCATTTAAGGAAAGTCTTGTTCTTGGATTCATTTGCAAAATGGTTATAATCCCAGTATATGAATGTTTTAGTATTATTTGAAATTGAAGGATGATTAACAGAGAGAGAATTTTGTAAAATACATTTTCTTTTTTCCTTATTGACTCTTGAATTTTCATGCAAATCTAAATTAATAAATCTCATGATTGCAGTTCAGTTGCATACACCTTATGGAGAGTACCTCACCTCTGAATTAATGATAATAATAATAAAAAAAATTATTTACAAAAGGCTTACCATACAAGAATGTCCATCATTTGATGTTATGATGATCCCAGTTGTATATTTACTTACCATATATGGGTTATATATATCAAATATATGGCTGTGACCTACCCCCATTTAGTACATTTGTCTCAGAATCAAGGAGTCTGGATCACAGAGATGAGAATTTATGTGCAGGATGTGTGTGCTATCCTTAGTTCCTTTGTTACTTTATGTATCAATTTATTCACTTTCCTTTAATTATTTATTATGAAAGACAACTGTGCATGTCTTTTTTTTTCTGTTTAATAAGCGTGGGTACTATTCTGCATATACACACGTCAGCATGTGTGTATGTACATGCATGTGTATTATGTAATAGCTTATCTATATGTTAATGTATATGAATTTTCATAGATGGTACTTGATAATTTTTCTTAGAAAATGAAGATTCAGATACTGCTATTTATACCTGAACAGTATACTTTCATTGTTACTATGTCTGTTTTCTTTGGAATTCAATTTGTTTTTATTTTTATTTATTTATCTATTTTTTATTATTGATATTATTATTATTATTAATTGATGGTATTATTATTATTTTATTATTATTATTATTGAACTTGTGTATATCAGTTTACATTATTATTGTTTTCATTATTTTAATCATTATTAATAATAAGTTTTATTGTTCATAAAGAAAATGTGGACCTTCTTTTCTTTCAGTAGAATAAATGGTTTTTAATCAGATGCAAATGTAAAAATTGTATATAATAATATATACAATTTGTGATTATCAGATGAATCCATATTACAATTTGTTTTCATGCCCTCAGTTTTTATTATTATTATTATTATTATTATTATTATTATTATTATAAATTTAACATAATTTTTAAATTGAAATATCTTCCTCCTTTCAGTCTGTATGTATAGTAAAGATTCAATTGAATTGGAGTTTAGCTTCATATCTGTAGGAAGCACTACATGACTATTTATTTATTTATATCATAATGTTATACAATAAAGGTAACTTGATAAATATTAGTACCCTTTCAATAGATATTGGCCAGTGTCCTTTCACTTCATCAGCGGCATATTTTCAACAGTGTGATTCTGTAATGTGTAGGTCCCAATAAGGGAGGTCCTTCTAAATAATATTATGTAAGATTCCTCTACCTGAGACTGTCTTTATGAACTTGCATAAGCTTTAACTTATCATACTGTATTACCAAAGTTTCTGTACTTCTTTCTATTTTCACGTGCTGCCTTAAATAATCAACTGATGCGAGTGTACGTGTGCTCCGCTGTACACTTTTCTCTTGAACTGTTCTTGAACGACCTTTAAATATTAGTGTTTTTCCGAGATTTTATGTCTTGATTTGAAATATATTTTGTGAAAAGTGAGATTGTTTTATTCATGTTTATCAGCTCCTGCTCCTTATTCTTTTTTTTTTTTCCTTTCTTCCTCCTCTTCCTTCTCCTGCT
>NC_051423.1:22271081-22273581 GCF_015228065.2 Penaeus monodon | reverse complement strand
GAAAAAAATTACAATATAAACAAAATAGTTTTAGCGGAATTATGAGACAACAGTTTCGAAATCCTCCTTAATTTCACAACTATCGTAGGAATATTCACCGCATTTTTCTGTAAATCTGAAGTCTATCTTTTTTATTTTAATATTATTATTAATCTCAATCCTTTTCACCACCTGTTGATTCTGCACTTCGCAATGGATGCAGCGCTGTATAACCATTACATTAAAACTAACGCTAAATGACAGTACTGGTCATTATTCTTTTATATTCCTATATCTATATTATACGACCTGTTGCATTAATAGACCTGTTGCATTATCGTCCTGAACGTCTACAATGAATGATGGGGGGGACCGTTAATTCACCAACAAAATAAATAAATAAAAACAAACTTTCATCTTATCCAAATGGAAAAATCACACACAAAAAAGGACTATTCCTAAGCTTCCATGCTTAGAAATATTTTAAGAACTCCATGTCTATATATATATATGTATTTCCCTCCTTTATTGTGGCATGAAAACCTCTAAATCCAACAGAGGAGGTAAATATCTCACCATATTTACCGAGGAAAATTGAAGAAATCCACTTTATCTGTTTCTTACTATTTATCATCATAAGTGAAAGAATTCTGACATTTGACCACCGAGCGATACCTCACCTGCAACTCTACTGTATTTTGTTCTGTAACCAATATATTCAAAGCTACATTTCCTTCTATAACACCTTTTGTAAGAGTGACTCAGTATACAGTAATAGTACCTGTTGAAGTATCTTCCTTAGCGAATACTGATGGAGAGAGGAAGAGAGAGGAAGAGAGACAGAGAGAGAGAGAGAGAGAGAGAGAGAGAGAGAGAGAGAGAGAGAGAGAGAGAGAGAGAGAGAGAGAGAGAGAGAGAGAGAGAGAGGGAGGGAGAGAGGAGGGGGATAGATGGATGGTGAGAGAGAGAAGAGAGAGGGGGGGGGGTAGATATATAGAGAAAAGAGAAGGGGAGAGGAGGGGGATAGATAGATAGTGAGAAAGAAAAAAAGAGAGAAAGAAGAGGGGACAGACCTATAGATGGATAAACACACACACACACACATACACACACACACACACACACACACACACACACACACACACACGCACACACACACACACACACACACACACACATATATATATATATATATATATATATATATATATATATATATATATATATATATATTATATATGGAGAGAGAGAGAAAGAAAGAGAGAGAGAGAGAGAGAGAGAGAGAGAGAGAGAGAGAGAGAGAGAGAGAGAGAGAGAGAGAGAGAGAGAGAGAGAGAGAGAGAGAGAGAGAAAGAAGCGCGTGGGAGGGAGGGAACCATATAAATACCCGCGTGACTTTTCTTCATTGTCAATACCGTTTGCGATCGTCTCAGGAACTCACGCGAAATTTCGACTCCGCCAATTCCAGCAAAATCGTTTTTTAAAAAATGTGGCTCCAAAGGGTTACAATTTCAAAGAAATAGTTTTATATAAGTCTTTTTTTGTAAGTGAAACAAGCGCTCGTGACTTACCTGATCATGTAAGTTCTGACGACTTTTTGACTGCGTAAACACTGACGATTTGCTAACCGTATGACTATTTACGATTGTCTGACTTCATATGTGCTGACAACTCATCGGCTTTATAAGTGCTGACAACTCACAGCCTGGAGAAGAATCTACAAGTACTGACACTGACACTGCCTGTAGAATAGTTTAAGTGCTGATGACACATGGGGCTGTATTAGTACTGACGACGTACTGACTGTATAACCGCTGACAACTCAGTACATGCAGAAGAATCTATAGATATTGACGATTTGCCGATCGTATATAAGTACATAGGATTGTCTGACTGCATAAGTGCCGAAAACACATTGCCTGAAAAAAACAGTTCATAGGTAATAACGAGTTTCTGACTCCTTGGAAGTGCTTGAACGACCTAATGACCCTTCCTTCGCTGTGAAGGTCATGTTAAGGTCAATATTCTTGCTCGCTCTCCTCGTGGTCTTCCCTCTGCATGCTGTTTGGGCTTCTGAAGGGGGTAAGTGAGAGGGAGGGAGGGGGGGAGAGGGGGGAGGGGGGAGAGGGAGAGGGTAAATGACAGGGAGAAGGAGAGAGAATGATAGAAGGAAATATAGAGGAGAGAGAGAGAGAGAGAGAGAGAGAGAGAGAGAGAGAGAGAGAGAGAGAGAGAGAGAGAGAGAGAGAGAGAGAGAGAGAGAGAGAGAGAGAGAGAGAGAGAGAGAGAGAGAGAGAGAGAGAGAGAGAGAGAGAGAGAATACTAAGTCTAACTGCAACTAACCATTCAGTTTATCATGCTAAACCTTTTGCACTTTATTCAAAATGCCATTGAGACAATTGCGATGAAGATAAAAATAATATATTTTTTAAGAATAATGATAATATAAATATGATAATGGCGTTAATAATATTAATGCTAATGATAATATTGATAATGATAAAATTAGCAATAATAATGA
>NC_051423.1:22251081-22266081 GCF_015228065.2 Penaeus monodon | reverse complement strand
GACAACCTCAGCTTGAGGACGAAGTCGTCGTTGCAGGAGCTGTACACGGTGAAGGCGCTGAGCAACGGCACGCAGGGGACGCTCAACAGCTATGAAGGTCTGGCGGAACGCTCTCTCTCTCTCTCTCTCTCTCTTTCTTTCTTTCTTTCTTCCTCTCTCTCTCCATCCCTCTCTCTTTCTTTCTTTCTTTCTCTCTCTCTCTCTCTCTCTCTCTCTCTCTCTCTCTCTCTCTCTCTCTCTCTCTCTCTCTCTCTCTCTCTCTCTCTCTCTCTCTCTCTCTATCTATCTATCTCTCTATCTCTCACTAAGTCACTCATTCACACACACACACACACACACACACACACACACACACACACACACACACACACACACACACACACACACACACACACACACACACAACGTCACAATTGCATTCATGATTACATACATAAATCCACATACAATAAAAATGGTAATCCATACAAATGTCCAGAGATAATTGTTATATAATTACATTAAAGCAAATAGAGTGGAAAAATAGACGTATATGTAAATGCGTTTTCAGTGAATTTGAAATTAAGCACAATTAAAAATATGTAATTGCTTCGTACATCTTTCAGGGAATCTTATTTACTATTAATTGCAGTTTCATCGTAGCTCATTAGCAATGATAATAATTTCATGGAAATAATTGGCATCTAATTAAGCTTACCAATCATCCATTTTCTAAAAATGTCTATTCTTATTAATCACACACACGAAAATCATGATCTTTAAGAAAATCGTAAAAAGATATCATCAGCTTTTCATTTTTAATATGAACGAAATATAAACGTATAAATGAAAATAGGCGAATTACAGTGGAAAAGGGAATTGGTAGATTTTTAGTTAAATCAAATTCTTACAGTTTAGCTACAATTACTAGATTTTGTTTGTTTGTTTGTTTGTTAAGTTTCTCTCTTGAATCTTTGAATATTTAATTTCATATCATATCAAATCAAAACCGGCATTCTGTATCAATATAATCAGAGTACCATCTACTGACGATTCATGCTTTCCTCTACATAAGCCTAAAACTTTTTTTTAGTATGTAACTGTGTTGTATGGGTATAACTGAACACGCCACTATAGGTTAACATTTTTTTCTCAGCAATGAAGCACAACGGTTCGGATGTGGTGATCAGCCGCACGATCAAATACCTGTTCGCTTTCTCGTGCCAGTACGACTTCTTCGCCTTCCCCTTCGACACTCAGACGTGCGACATGGAGTTACACCTCCAGCCTTTCCAGGGTTGCCAGCCGGAGTGGAATACCTCGAGCGGAGGCATACGCGTCTACGGAAACAAGTCTACGATCTCGATTTACTCCGTTTCGGAACTGCGGTACACCTTCGATTTCAAGAACCGGAACGTGCTGACGCTCAAACTCCTCTTCGTCAGGAGGTTCGAGGCCTTCCTGCTGACGACGTTCCTGCCGTGTATCATCCTGTGCGCTCTCTCACAGCTCACGCTCACGCACTTCAACATCGACGACTTCACCGACAGAATCACCGTCACGCTCTCGCTGCTCATCGTCATCGCCTCCCTCTTCTCGCAGATGTCGTCCAGCGTGCCCAGCTCCCCGGTGCCCAAGTGCGTCGACTTCTTCTTCTTCTACTGCATCCTGAGGGTGAGCATCGTCTTCTTCATGCACAGCTCCATCGGCAGGAGCATGGCGCCGGGAGACAGGCAGGAGGACGTGCTGGTGGCCACGAGAGGACCCATGAACACGCTGAAGGTGGCGTGGCCGGAGAAATCCCAAGGACAGAAGCAACCCTGGAGTACCTGCCGCTCGAGGGCCATCAACGCCGCCGGGATTTGCGTGACCTTGCTCCTCGATGTCCTCGTGACCTTCGTCTTCGTCGTGTGGATCATAAGGGATCACTATGAAAGCCACAACCAGTTCGCCAAATATAATCGCACCGAGTGAAACTGGGGGTGTGGTTTGTTTAAATCTTGAAAAAAGTATCGTAAGGAAATGGGGGCGGGAAGGCCATTTTATTTTCAGATTGTGTAAAATCTAGTATAGAGGAATATTAGTAGGGTAGGAAAGTATCTTTTTATTTTTATTTTTATTCATTTATTTATTTTTTTTATTCGTAAAACGCAGTAAAACACCTTTTTGATCTGTTCAATCCGTGAAAAAGCCTGTGAAGTATGGAGTTGTAATGTAGAGAATATTTAGGTGGAATTGAAATGTTCTTTCCTCATTTGGCTTTTCCCGAATTACTGTAATTACTTATTTATTAATCCTCTCTTTACTATAAAAAAAAATCGAAATAGATCCCTTGATTGTCTCCAAGCGAATGGAAAAGGACATTACCTTGTGACTTGAGGCTAACTTGTTCTTTTCAAAACATATTCATTGTAAATAAGCCCTTCCTTCTTGTTCTTTTTCTTCTTCTTCTTCTTGAGCGGCAGAGGAAGGTCACTTTCACATTAGTAGATAAAACCAGTAATAGAAAATCTATGAGTCGTTAAAAAAAAGAAAGAAAAATCAGCTGCCTTAAGTAGAGTTCCTCAGGCGATTGCCGAAATCAGCAATTGTTAGTGTGTTTTAGCGTGTTTTTTTTTCTCAATCTCTTTTTTTTTCTACTGACATATATCTTTCAAAAAGGGGAAACTGCTTCATTGATAGGATGTAGAATGATATTATAGCGATAAGGATAATAGTAGCAGGCATGTAGTATGTGGTAGTTGTCTTAGTTTGTCATGACTATATGTTCTGTATATGGAGCACTTTCATATGATGATTGCTCTATAACACCATTTCCTTGTCAATAAGTTTTAACTGTATTTCTACAGAATGTGGAATAAAAATTAGGAAAACGTCACGTAATATCATTCCACACATCATAGTATGTAACTGTGAGGCAGTGAGTATGTGTGTTAGTGTGTCACTCTCTCTTTCTATTTCTCAGTGTGTTCTGTGTAAAGGAAAAAAAAAAAAAATATATATATATATATATATATATATATATATATATATATATATATATATATATATATATATATATATATATATATATATATATATATATATATATATATATATATATATATATATATATATATATATATATATATATATATATATATATATATATATAAAATATATATATATATATATATATATATATATATAATATATATATATATATATATATATATATATATATATATATATATATATATATATATATATATATATATAAACACAAACACAAACATAGTAACGTGTTCCATTTCGGTTTATTCGTCTGAAGAGGAACTCGTGAAGAGTTCGAAACGTTACGGTTTAGTTTCATTTTCTACTGTGGCTGTTTCCCTTTTCATATATATATATATATATATATATATATATATATATATATATATATATATATATATATATATATATACATACATACATACATACATACATACATACATACATACACACACACACACACACACACACACACACACACACACACACACACACACACACACACACACACACACACACACATATACACATATATATATATATATATATATATATATATATATATATATATATATATATATATATATGTATATATATGTATATATATGTATATATATATAATATATATAATATATAATATATAATATATAATATATAATATATAATATATATATATATATATATATATATATATATATATATTACTTTATATATTAATCTAAGGAAACAATATTAATTTCACTGTATAGTGATAAACCTATTCCGTATTGTCACATATCCCTGGGTCACTGCTAAGAAACATCTATTCATTTTTTTCCATGTATGTAGTTCTTAAGTATAGAATTTATGACCCATAGTGCACATTTTTCAAGGTGTTTGGTAGTGTTTATAGCTTTATCCAAAGGAAAATAAATTTGCAAAATGTGACCATCATCCATAAAATGAAAGAAAAGAGTGAATTTTTTAAAATTCATTTATTATTGTTTTGTTAACCTGATTAGGAAATAATTCTTGGGAAAATGATAATCAGTTACTGAAAGTGAGACAAATTATAAAAACAAAATATTTTTTTGAAGTTAGATTCTGTTTATTCATGTAAGAAGCCTATGAGAACATTTAATTTTCTAAATATTCTGCTTCTTAAAGAATATATATTACCAATTATTTGATGGTCATTATATCATAATATTTTTACCTTTGATTTGTATTCTTGGGTGAAAGTGATTTGCCTTGTCTTTAGTAAAAATTTATTTGAACAGTTCATTGGTACTCAGCAACTTCAGTCACAAATCAATCGGTCTGTTTCATTTTGAAAGTTTTTGCCGGCCATTAAAAATCTTGGAATGTCCTTGGGTGTTCCTGTCTCTGACCAATAACCAGTCTTTAATACTGGTCGTTTACCTGTCATTTATACAATAATATGTACTATTTTCCATCAGTTGTTTGTACAAAATACTTTCACTGGAATTACATTTTAAAATTATATGTTTGCTAGGTACAGACATTTCTCTGTTGAAGATTTTCAAAATAGTTATCTTGTATTTTGCACTGCTTAATGACCACACTAAATAACTAATGATATACAACACTTTTTAGAAAATAAAAATAATCATATTATAAATATTTATTATTTGTATTATTTATTTATTTATTTATTTTTAAATTCTGACATATATATATGCTTATTCAGCAAACTATTGCAATTACAAAAAAAAATGTATCTATGAGAACTTTTTTCACCTAGTCATACAACAAAGATAAAAATGCATACAACATTTTCATGCACCTTACAAGTGTTTAAATAACAACATTAAATATTTGGAATAATTTTTTGTCACTGAAATGCTGAAACACGTAATAATAAGTCCTGACAATACAAATCTACCTATTCACAATTTGGTCCATGTGTTTTCACCTCTGTTCGTACTTTGTGAAACAAATTTCAAGTATTATGTGTATATATATATATATAAAAAAATCCAAGCTTTTTTTTTTTCAGATATTTGATTTCTTTTTTCATAGTACAATGAGTCGTTACTTTCTTACAGGGTTTTATCTGCAGCTAGCCTTTGAAAAATACGTTGCACACTGCAGGCACCGATGCCATCTGGAAAATAATAGCCTTTCATCACACTAAATACAATGACCTAATCTTTATGGAATAAAATGGTGATTATTATTTTCATACTGATGTAAATGAGAAACATGATAATTTCACCTTCGCTTAGCAGAATGATATGCCTTAAATAACATATGAATAACCTAGTGATTAATTTTTTTCCGTACTGATGTACATGAGAATTATGATAATTTTGCTTCATCACATAGAGAATAATGTACTTGTAACTTACATACTTTGTAGCTTTACAGTATATTCTCCTGTTTCCACAGTCTCTGACAGTCAAACATTTCCTTATGCTTTTTTTTTTTATAGGAGGAAATAAAATAAAAACTCCCATGTGTTCATTTTTTTCTGCACATGCCTTAGAGGAGTATTCTATGTGTACTTTTTTGAATCTGCATAAAAAAATGCTATGGACATACACAAAATTTTCTCTTATTTTACAAACAGAGCAGTTTCTGGTTAGCTATCATCTTGGCATTTAGTTATGCAATAATGTATAACTTAAGGAATAAAAAATGATAAGTAAAAAATACTGTAACAGAAAAAAATGCATATAAAATTGTGAAGCTAAATATTTCTATTTTTCATAATAACAAGTAGTATCTCTGTACTATTATTCAATTTGGTTTGAACACTACTGATGGTCTTATGCTAAAGCAATATCATAATGCACTATGGGAATTATGGGTGTACAATGTGTGTGTGTGTGTGTGTGTGTGTGTGTGTGTGTGTGTGTGTGTGTGTGTGCGCGTGTGTGCGTGTGTGCGTGTGTGTTGTGTGTGTGTGTGTGTGTGTGTGTGTGTGTGTGTGTGTGTGTGTGTGTGTGTGTGTGTGTGTGTGTGTGTGTGAAATTATGCATGTATGTGTGAATGTACACGAGTGCGTGTGCGTGTGTGTGTATGCGCTTATGTGTGCTAGTATTTTTGTGTGTAACTATGCATTTGCATATATGTGTGCATGTAATCAACTGCTTGGAGATGCTTAAAATACTGCTTTAAAGAATAAGTTAACACCTTTCAGTTTTGGTCCACATATTACTCATAAATATCACATTTAATATCATTCATGTTCAATATCATACAAAAGTCACTGGGAATCCTTTTATCATTACAGCTATTTACAATGTTCTTTTGTTCCTACTAATATGCAGTATAGTACCACCTGTAGCACCAATTTATTATTACTCAAAATTACTGTATTTCCATTTCTTGGAAGTTGGTTCGTTTGGATGGCACATATTACGTTTTTTCCTCTTTTCTTTATTTTATGTATATTATCACTACAGGTTCATATAATGTATTAGTGATTATTTGATGTGATTATCAATATTTACAGTGCAGTAACTAAACTTCACATTTACAAGCTAAAAATTATAATATCGTTCCATGGTTTGTTTTTATACTATCTTTTTTTGGCTTGCTGTATTAATATTGTTAAAACAAATATCATACAGATATAGAAATATCACTACAATTTTTCGAAAAGTAAATCAATCTGTAACCTAAACAGAAATCAAGGGGATATTACGGAAAGAAGAACAATGTACTACCACGAGCATTTTCAAATACCTGAATTTTCAATATCAAGAAGACAAAACGTATTGAACTTGAGCTTCTGATTCAGTAGAGTTACCTGTTAGTATTTTAGTAGTTGTTTTGCATGGTTACAGCTATAGTAGTTTAGACTTTTTTGCCAAATCACAATCCATTACCAGAGTAATAAATATTTGCTGAGATTTACATGCTATTATTAGTATTGTCAGTATGAAGGGATCTGACTGCAATGACTCCTTGTGAATCAACACTCAAGTCTTATATAAAAGATCACATAATATGAAAGAAAGAGTCATATTTCATGATGGTACCCTAGAAACTAAGAACTATTGACTTTCAATGACCTTCATACAACACAGCATCAACATTCAAGTTTTCACCGATATAGCAAATATGAACATCTTGTACATGAGGAACATATCTTCTATGCTCACTCTTCACTTTGCAATACACAGTTTGTTTATAGTCCACACCTTTGATTAGCACCACAGCTTGAAAACTCATTCACTCTTCTGCGGGACTTTGTCAGCAGTAAGGTTAATGCCAAAACACTACTTTTACTGTTGACCTGTTGAACATAACTTTTAGTTTGAGGTTTGTCCATTCAACTGCTCAACTCCCAACCATTTCAAGACGACCTGGCAAACAGCCCTGACCAATGTATTTACAATATTACTAATTCTGAAGGCATAAAAATCTTATATACACAGGACTATTCTGTCACACTGGATCATAAGATTCGCTTTCACTTCAGATGTATATCACAATGCCACAAAAGTGTTTGGCAGTCAAGCACTTTCTCCTGGCTTTCAGTGGTAACTTGTAGAGGTCTAGCTTGCAGATGTGATCAAAATCTTCCATCGGCAGCTTGCAGTGGTGTGTAATGGCCATTGGGAACATTTCCTGGGGGAAAAAATGAAATGTCAGGTAAAATAATTCTAAGAACAAATCAGGAAAAAGGTCTGGCAGAGTAATATCATTTTAAATCCCAAACATTTTAGAATTCCATTAATCATTAATGTATCAAAATATAACAAAATCATGAATCGTTTAAAAGATATATTTACTACCACTAGTCATATATCAAGCACAACAACAGGAATCTGGGTATTCAAAACAAACCATTTTCTCTTATCGGCTGTGGCTTTGGTAGGGGTTTCCCATGAGTCTTTAAGTGTTTGACCAGCTGGTGTATACTCAGGTAGAGGGCAGCAATAATAGCAGCTGCAACTGCTGCACCCTGAAAGACATACACCTGCCCATACTGAGTAGTCAGGTACCCACCAACAAAAGTACCGAGGCATCGACCTGTAAGGAAAGAATGACATGAATAGAGATACATGATGTAGTTTCATGTGATACTCCCTGTGAATCTCTCACATACTTATTAGATGTAAATGATAATCCTATACATCAAGTGTATTCTTTCTAAGATAAATATACATATATACATAGATAGATCGAAAAACATGCTTGTGCTTGAAAGAGAGAGAGAAAAAAAAGGATATTACTGTATATTTTTTTCATTGATTAGTGCAACACTATACCTCGAAAAAAAAAAAAAAAAAAAAAAAAAAAATACAAACCTATATTAAAATGTGAGACCCATACAAGAGCCTGTGCTGTTGCAACAAACGTCTTTGGGGCCAGTTTGTATGCTAACGTGGCTGCTGAAACATTCATGAGGTTTAGCGTGAAGAGTTCCAGTGACTCCAGCAGTAACGCCCACCATGGATTCGTGATATAGGACAAACCTGGAAGAATATGTTATTACTGTTATTGTATCATATGAGAATTTAGAGATGGCATATGTACATCTATATTTTTGACAAAAAAGTCTGATCTCAACTATGATACAAAAAAGACTATATATTTTTGTGCAGTTATATGAAAACCTTTTTTTCATTAAAAAAAAAAAAAAAAAAAAAAAAAAAAAAAGTGATCAAGTCCTTAATGCATAGCTCCTGAAATAAAAAATTATCATCACTACATTTTTCTTCCCCACAATTACATAAGAACCTACCAGCAAATCTAATACAATAAGCTACAAAGGCCAGCATGATGAGGTAGTGATGGCCACAGAACTGCACCACAGCAGAGCTCTTGTACAGGAACGGCAATGATGGGACAATGCTGATGGTCACCGTTAGTCCCATAAGGAGCTTGGATGCATGCAGGTCTTCGAGGTAAACGTAAACAAAGGTCTTGAGATAACCCCAGAATGTGCCGAGCAGAGTCATCAGTAAGAGGAGGATGTTGAGTTCCGAGGTCTTGATCAGGGAGCCGATGCTCTTCCACTGAAAGCATTCAGATCGGTTAGTTTTTTTGTAAGAGTATCACATTATGGTGCAAATTGGTATGATTTTGATATTCTTTTTGAAATTACAATTGCTTTAGGATTACCACAATGAAATGTTTCCAATGTATGTGCAACACGAACATAAGTATAAAGTGTAAACACAGATACACATGTTCTGGCACACTGTGTCAAATACATTCTCACACACACACACACACACACACACACACACACACACACACACACACACACACACACACACACACACACACATTCATAAATTGTTTTTTTGCTATCTTACCAGGCTTTTTCTTGTAACTTCTACCTCAAAAGGTAGAAATAAAGTAACAATGGCAGTTATCATGAGAAGACCATCAAACACATAGAATACAGGAGCATAATTGTAAACTCCGAATGTCCCAATGTGCGTGTCCATCAGGTATCCACAGAGAGGAGAAAAGACACCTGTAATGCAATTTATATTTTAATATATTTCAAATGGAAAGAAACTACAAAAGAAATTAATGCTATTTTCTTCTTTTTTATTAGTCACGGTTATAACTTATACTAAGCTAATATTCTACAATACATTATAAAGACAAATGACCCTTGAAAATGGAACCCACACAGGAATCTTATCAACAGGAGATATTTTTTTCAACAAGAATTTAAAACTCCCCAAAAGAGAAAAGTTATTGCTTCACATACCAACAGCAAAAATACCACACATTTTCTCTCGACCATAGTCGCCGTTATGCTGGTGTACCATGGTAAGTGCCACAGCCTCAAGCAGTGACACCAGGATAGCTATAAACATTTCAGCAAGGGCACGGAATCCAAAGTAGAGCCAGAGGGTCATTGTAGGATTTCCTTTTATGATAGAACACATGGGCTTCTGCAGCAAGTTGTTGCCTTCAATCTGTGCAAGTTGAGATATATAATGGCGCTTTTTTAACCAATTTCAATCCACTTCAAAATTGCCTTTTCAAAATATATATCAAAGAAATTTAATATCATCTTTATTGAGTTTATATCTACTTCATAATTCCAGTTTTTAAATCTATATCAATGAAATTACAATCACTGTTGAAATTTCATCCACATTTTCATTCCTCTTCGTAAATGACTATGAAAGGATATAGTGATGGAGCTTATATTATACTTTGACTAAATTTGGGCGGCAGTCCTCACCATTTCACTGGCATCACACACAACCCTACAGTTAGGGGAAGAAGTGCGGCAGGTGAGGCTGACAAATTGGCCTTCACTTGTGTTGAACTCGTGCTGAGGATAATGGCACACGGCTCCCTCTCCTCCACCATGATACTGCGGGGTCACCAGAGGACGGCTGAATTCTAAATACGTCTGGTATGGGAATAAGAGCGTTAGATAAATATGCCCACAATTATACAAGAGAAGAAGTATTCAATAAGTGCTAATCGTATATTGCAAGGAAAAAAAATTATCTGGAATTTTGGAAATATAAGGCAAATGTTAAATAAATGTGGCCCAAATATAAATGACTCATCTACCTTGCTCTCATTGCATGCTATGTATTCCTTATCACCTCCAGGCCGAGTTAAGCAGAAGTAGGCAGGCTCGGCAGAAGGAGGGGCTTTAACCTCCAAAAACTCAGTGCTATTGTGTTCTTGTGGCATCAGACATACTTGTTCGCACCCCCCTATTCTGAAAAATATAAATCTTATTTTAGCATTCTTACATAAGTTGTGTTCCTAGATATATTATAGTTAATAATGGTTTAACATACTGGAACCTATACTTATCATAATGGACAATGTTGGTATGGTTAAAAAATTATCATTATTAAAATACAACAACCATTTATCACTAGTGCAGTCTTAAGAAATTACTACTGCCAATACAAATGATTATGATAACAATAATAATAGCAACAGTAATAATAACCATAATAATAATAATAATAGTAACAACAACAGCAACAATATTAATAATAGTATTAATTTTAACAATAATTTATCATTTCCTCTTGTTTTGCTACAGTGAACCAACCCTGTTTTCCTCATCACAATACCCATGACCTGTGACAGCCACCCAACACCAGTGACAAAAATCCGACCGCACACGATGCAGGACCCAGGGACCCAAGAGCCAAGACCCAAAACCCACCACCCACGACCCTTGACCTAAGACTTATTACTCAAGACCCTTCAAAATTCCACCCAAAATCCCCATCCATGACCCAAGACCCTCACCCTTCGAACTTCGACCCAAAAAATCCGCATCCATGACCCAAGACCCTTGCCCTTCGACCTCCGACCCCAAACCCGCGACTCATGACCCGTACCTAAAGGAGGACGAGTGCGAACGGTTGAGGTCAGGGCACGGCTGTCCACAGGAGTTGAGCATGATGGCTGCTCCATCAGCGTCGCACGTGAGGGAGAGGACCGGCTGCACGGGCGTGACCTCGTAGGGCGGGACGAAGAGGAGTGCTGTGTACATGATGGCGCCTGCAATGTGGGAAGGAGAGTTTCAGGTTTTCGCTTAAGGCTTTATAACTTATAATTTCAACTAATACATATTATATGGTCTTATATATATTGACTTCAACTTATATAAATGATATGATCTTTTATATACTAACAATTTATTTGTGTTCTTATAAATACGAACTTCAACTTACAAAATTTATATGGTCTTTAATTTACAACTACAGGCAACACTAATAACTTAATTTTAATATATTATATAGTCTTACATGCATTGTTACAGGTATAACTTGTAAATTAATCTTATATAACTTAAAAGTTATTCTTATATAACGTAAATAGTATTGTACGTACATAACTTGTGTATAATATTTTTTTTTCTTATCTAGCTTTTGATTTCTGTCTATCTGTCAATCAATCTATCTAATCTATCACTTTATTTATGTATTTATTTATTTATTCATTCATCTATCTATTTATATCCCTATCTATCTATCTATCTATCTTTTAAAACTTCATCTATAACATGAGCATCGATATTATTCACTATAATGCTCTCTGTCTGTCTGTGTCTGTCTGTCTTTCTGTATGTGTGCCTGTCTGTCTGTCTGTCTGTCTGTCTATCTATCTATCTATCTATCTATCTATCTATCTATCTATCTATCTATCTATCTATCTATCTATCTATCTATCTATCTATCTATCTATCTATCTGTCAGTCAATCAGTCTTTTAGTCAGTCTGTCTGTTTCCCACAGCTATTCATCCATCTTGCTAGACAGCCAGCCACACTGACCATCCATCCATCCATCCATCCACCTATCCCTCTCTTCCTCCTTCATCCCTTCGTTCCCTTCCTCCCTCCATTCCTGACATTCATCTTATCCACATCTATCCATCTGTCTATTGATCGATCCGTCCATCCACATCCACCCACCCATGAATCCATCTATCCACATCCACTTACACCTCTCTCTCTCTCTCTCTCTCTCTCTCTCTCTCTCTCTCTCTCTCTCACACACACACACACACACACACACACACACACACACACACACACACACACACACACACACACACACACACACACACACACACACACACGCACACACACACACACACACACACACACACACACACACGCACACACACACACACACACACACACACACTACCTACTTACCTACCTATTTACATACCTACCTACCTACTTAACTACCTACCTACCTACTTGCCTCCCTACCAACCAACCAACCACCTACCTATAAACCCATCTCCTCCCCCATCCCCACCCCTCCCCCTTCCCCGTCCCCATCCCCACACCCGTTCTCCCGTCCCCCCCCCACCTCCACCCCTTCCCCCGTCCCCTTCCACCCACCCCACCCCCTTCCCCATCCTCCCTTTCCCACCCCATCCTCCTCCCCCCCACCCCTGACTCACCGAGGGCCATGAAGACAATCGTGATGACTCGGTAGTTTCCGAGTCTGTCCGCCAGGAGGCCCACGAGCGGAGGGCCGGCGAGGGAGGTCAGGGGCAAGATGGAGTTAATCCACGTGATCTCCGCCAGGTTGAGTCCGAGCGTCCGCATGTGGATCGTCAAGAAGGCCATGATGCTCCCGAGGGCTGTGGGGACGGAGATGGTGAGGGTGGGTGAGGGGATAGAGGGGGAAGGGGGGGGAGGAGGAGAGGGAGAGAAGGAGAGAGGAAGAAAAGGAGAAGGAGAGTGGGAGGGGAGAGATAGAGAAGGAGAGTGGGAGAGGGAGGGGAGAGGGAGAGTGGGAGGGGAGACAGAAAGAGGAGAGAGAGAGAGAGAGAGAGAGAGAGAGAGAGAGAGAGAGAGAGAGAGAGAGAGAGAAACAGAGAGAGAAAGAAAAAGAAAAGAAAAAGAGAGTGAAAGAAAGAAAGAAAAAATAAAGAAAAGATAGAGAGAGAAAAAAACAGAGACAAAGACGCCATAAGCCATCACTTGCACATAAAAAAACAACAACAACAAAAGACAACAAAAGAAATATATATACATAAATAAATATCACCAACTTCCATCACAGAAAACGAAAATCCACACGCATAGAAAACGAGAATCGGGGCACCTTACCTCCATAGAAAGTAAAGAAGAGAATTTTGTGCAGGAAAAGCGGTCTGTTGATACTGCAACCCATCTTGTATTTTATTTATTTTCCCCCTTTTCTTCTCTCTAAATCTGCGAAACTGCAAACTGACGAAGGAATTGAAGGTCAAGATGCAATCAACGTGACCTTATTGCATGGCGGGCTGTGACGTCACCGTTGGGGGGGTGGGGTCTTATGGCACAGAGTTGACCTGACTTGACCCTGAAATATGACCTCGGGAGAGAAGTGGCGGGAAACAAGGTCAGGGAGACGTGAAGAAGGCAGATTTCTGGCTCTCTAAGTTCATGTTTTTGGCTGTTTTTTCCGTCTGAAGAACATCATTATCTGGGGAAGAAAAAAGGGGATACGTGATTACTGATATATAATAAATAAATAAATAAATAAATAAATATATATAATTATCGTTCTGGGGAAAAGAGAAAGGGGAAAATGTGATTTCTGATTTTTTTATTGTCTGGGGGATAGGGGGAAAAGGGAAAAGATGAAATATATTTCCAGATATTTTGTAAAAAAAAATAATCGTTTGGCGAAAATAGGTATAGTGTGATTCGATACATATTTTAAATAAATATGATTCCATATTTTTATCGTTTTGGGAAAATGGGAAAATGTCATTCCAGATATTTTTCAGCTGTCAGGAGAAGAAAAAGAAAATGTGTTCTATTTTTTTTAATCACTCGTGGAAAAAGAAAATGTGGTTCTAGATATTTTTTAATCATTTGGAGAAAAAAAGGGAAATATGAATCGAAATACTTTTTTAAGAGTTGGGGATAAAAAGAGAAATGTGATTCGAAATAATTTGCTTAATCATTTGGTGGGTAAAAAGGAACACGTTAAACCTGAACTTCCTTTTAAAAATATACCACCAAATACTCTGTGATAATATTTGAAATGAGAACACTGTGCTTAGGTTCAAAATTGTAAGTTTGTGTTTTTTGCATACAGAAGAAAATATCATTCTATCTTACGCGAGGGATCCTGCATATATATTTAACGTCAGTATACTTTATCTATATATACTATTTTGAATATGTATGTGAATATATATATGTATACATAATACAAAGATATAAATAAAGGTAGGGAGATAGATAGAGAGAGAGACTGTATTTTTTTTTTCTCAACACCAACCAAGCAAGACTTAGTCTAAAACCTCAACATTCTCACCAAACGTAGCAACCAGTCTTAAAATGATACGCCATATGCATAGCTCACTTAACTTTAAAGACCCAGTGTACATTAGGCAATATGTTCTTTCTTTGAATAACGACCTCGACAATATACTTTCCCCAAGTGAATCCTCTTCAAATCTACTTAAAATAAAATAGCTTCCTTATTCGTACAGATGATGTTTTTTTCAACTACATAGAAATGTATAGGAAACTGTTTTTGTAACAACTGAACAACGAGAATAA
>NC_051423.1:22226081-22228581 GCF_015228065.2 Penaeus monodon | reverse complement strand
ACATGTACGTATTCAAATAAACATGTAGGCAGACGCATAATGCATATACATGTATAAATATACATACGTGTACATGAACACACAGCTATGCAAACTAACACTGACATAAACAACCACATATCCAAACAAACACCTAAAACAGCCTAAAAACAACGAAATAAAAACAAATCCCAAACAAAGAAACAAGGCAAACGATTCCTTTCCCCCTCCCCCTCCCCCTCCCCCTCCGTTATCACAAACAATTCCTTCCCCCCTCCCCCCTCTCCCCTCCCCCCGCCCCCATCCGTTATTGAACAGCAAGCAGACGAAAGCAAAGAGCAACAGGCAGAGCAAATGGAAGGAAGAGGTCCGGCTTGGGGTCATGACCTCGTCAATGGAGCGATCGATGTCAGGTGACTGACCGCCGCTGCCACCATCGCCGCCGCCGCCGCCGCCGCCACCGCTACCGACCTCCCTCGCCTACGCTACGGACTACGTGGTGGGTGGTGGTGGGGGGGGGAGGGGAGGGAGGAGTGAAGAGGTAGTAGGGGGAGGGAAGGGAGGGGAGGGAGATGGTAGGGAGGGAGACAAAGGGAGACGTAGGAAGGGGAGAGAAAACGTGGAGAGAGAGAGAGAGAGAGAGAGAGAGAGAGAGAGAGAGAGAGAGAGAGAGAGAGAGAGAGAGAGAGAGAGAGAGAGAGAGAGAGAGAGAGGATATAGATAGATAGATAGATAGATAGTTAGATAGAGAGAGAGAGAGAGCGAGAAAGGGATGGATGAACAGATGGATTAAAAATGCACCGTAAGAAGAGGCCAGACTGGTGCCAAGCCTGGTGCCAAATGGGGCCAAAAAGACGTGACTCGGATGTGGGTGAGAGGCGTGGGAGGGAAGGAAGGGGAGAGGGGGGAGGGGGAAGGGAAGGGGAGGGGAGGAAGGGGGGAGGAGGAGGGGAAAGGGGAGGAGGGGAGAGGGGGAGGAGAGGGAAGGAGGAGGGGGAGGGAAGAAAAAGTGGTAAAGCAAAATGAACAAGAAGTAAACAAGAAAGAAAGAAAAAATGATGATGAAGAAGCGTAAGAAGACGTAGACAAAAATAAAGAAGAGAGAGGAAAAAAATGATGATGATGATGATGAAGAAGACAAAAGAAGAGTAAGAAGACAAAGAAAAATAAGAAAAAAACAAAACAAGAAAAGAAGAAGAAAAGAAGAATCAGAAGAAGGAGAAGCAGAATCAGAATAAGAATAAGAAGCAGAAGAAGGAGAAACGACCACGTGCGTTTCGAGGGAACGAGGCCCATCCGGGAACCCAATGAGCCCAGCTGAGCGCCTTGAGACGCCGGCGCTCGCCTTCGCCTCGGGAAGCAGTTGCTCAAAAGGCCCTCCGGATTCGCTCTCACTGCTTGTTGTTAGTATTATCTTTTTTATTATTATTATTTCTTGTTGTTATTATTATTATTATTTCTTGTTATTATTATTTTTTATTATTATTTCTTGTTGTTATTATTATTATTTTTTTTAATTATTATTTCTTGTTGTTATTTTTATTATTATTATTATTATTATTATTATTATTATCAATTATTATTATCATTTATTATCATTATTATTATTATTATTTATTATCATTATTATTTTTTTATCGTTTTTTTCTGCCGTTTTTCTTTCTTTTCTTCTTTTTTTTCTAGCTTTCTGCTTTTTCTTTCTTCTTTCTTTTTTTTCTTTCTTTCTGTTTCTTTTCTTTTTTCTTTCTTTCTGTTTCTTTTCTTTTTTCTTTCTTTCTCTTTCTTTCTTTCATTTTTCCTTTTTTGTTTTTTTCTTTCATTTTTCTTCTTCTTCTTACCTTATTCCCACCTTCGCAATGCCAATCGCTCGCCCCTTCGCTCTCTACTTTATCTTCTATTATCCTATTTCCATTCTTCTTATATTATGCTAATTCCCTCATTTATCCCATTTTCCTTCTTCCTATTCTGCGCTAATTCCCTCATTTATCCAATTTTCCTTCTTCCTATTCTACGCTAATTCCCTCATTTATCCAATTTTCCTTCTTCCTTACGATAATTCTCTTTATTATCCTATTACTTCCTATGTCTAATCTTCGTTCCTATTCCTGTTCTCTCTACATTTCATCTTTCTACTTATTCCTTCGTTCTCTCTTCCTATGTCTTTCTTCTTTCTCTCTTTGTGCTCTACATTCTCTCTCCTTATTTACTTTATTTGTTGCCTCTTCCTATCTTCCTTTCTTCAATTCTCTCTTCCTATTCCTTTGTCTGTTCCTCCTCCTTCTTCTTCTTCTTCTTCTTTATTCCTCGTTTCTGCCAATTCTTTCATCCGTTGCCTATTCCCATTCCTTTATTATTCCTTCTTCCCCTTCCTTCCTTCCTCTCTTCCTATTTTCTTTCCTTATTCTTTCCAAACAAGCTTCCTATTCTTCTTCCCCTTCTTATTCTTATTATTCTTATTCTTTCTATTCCCTTTTCCGATTTTTCCTATTTCCGATTCCTATTCTTCCTTCCCTTTTCTTCC
>NC_051423.1:22213581-22218581 GCF_015228065.2 Penaeus monodon | reverse complement strand
ATCATTATCATTCAAAAAATAAGAAAACATTCAGTATCATGAGAACAACAACAACAAAAACCTCCATTATCACTTACATAAGAATAAACCCGCCCTATCATTTACAAAAGAACGAAAACTTCATTACTATTTACAAAATAAAACAACATTATTAACACCCAAACGCGTCACGTCAACACTAGTTTAACATAAACACATTTGCCGTAAAAACAAAACAAAACAAGAAAACAAAGATGGTGTCGGCGAGGCAACAGGACGGTGACGGTTACATGACTCAACAATATTCAAATTCAAATCGAAACTTGAGAGAGACGTTAGAATCGGAGGGGGTGAGGGGGGGGAGGTCGGCTGGAATTTGGAATGAGTATTTAAGTTGGAATGCGGGGGGGGGGGGGGGCGGAATGGGGGATGAGTAATTAAGTTGGAATGCTGGGGGGGGGTATTTCGGCTGGAATTTGGAATGGGTATTTAAATAGGAATGATGGGGGGGATTTCGGCTGGAGTGAGGAATGAGTATTTATGTTGGAATGGGGGAGTGGGTGTTTTCGTTGAAATAGAGGAACGGGTACTTTAAATGTAATGGGTACTTTGGCTGGAACGGGCAAGGGGTACTTTGGCTGGAATGGGGAATGGGTACTCCAGCTGGAACGGGGGGGTTAGGTACTCCAGCAGAAATGGGAAATGGGGCGGTACTTCATTTGGAATAGTAATAAGGAATGGAATGAATGGGAATTGGGATTCAGTTGGAATGGAGAAGGTACGCCTTAAAAAAATACAAACACAAACATACTGAATACTACGGTTCTAAAATCCGGCAATCTTGTAGACAAACAAATATACGTATTGAAAGCGAACGTTTTTAGGCAATCTAGACAATGCCTAAAATAAAAATAAAAAAAAAACGTATAGAATGCCATTTTCTATTACCTTGGAAAAAAAACATACTGAATGATATGGTTCTAAATTCTGCTAATTTCAGGAAAAAAAAATATATATATATATTCAATGTTCTGTTTCTAAAATCCAGATATTGAATGTTCCGTTTCCAAAATCCGGCAATTCCGTAAAATACAGAAGCATATTGAATATTCCGTTTCTAAAATCCGGCAGCAAAAAAAAATATATATAAAAAATAAATAAAAGAAAAGAAAGAAAGAAAAAGAAGAAGAAGAAGAAAAAAAAAAACAGAAACAGAAACAGAATATTCCGCTTCTAAAATCCGGCAATTCCGAAAAACAGAGCGACCCATCGTAAGAGAGAGCAAATACTTAAGATGGATATTAGGACGTACGATCAATAAAAGTATTACGTAATAAAATAAATCCGCAGTTGACAGATAATATGTTGCTAAACAGAAGGATCCTTTTACAAAACGGGGATACGAACGGCTCACATGACCGTTTTTTTGTGTGTGTGAGAAAGAGAAAGAGAGAGGGAGAAGGAGGGAGGAAGGGAGAGAGGGGAGGGAGGGTATTGAGAGAAGGAGGGAAGAGAGAGGGAAAGGGAAGGGGAAAGGGGAGAGAGAGGGCAGGAAGGAGGGAGGGAGGGAGGGAGGGAGGGAGGGAGGGAGGGAGAGAAGAGAGAGAGAGAGAGAGAGAGAGAGAGAGAAAGAGAGAGAGAGAGAGAGAGAGAGAGAGAGAGAGAGAGAGAGAGAGAGAGAGAGAGAGAGAGGGAGGGAGGGAGATAAATAGACATATAGAGAAATTGAGAAAGTGAGCGAACGAGTGAGTGAATGAAATGAATAAATGCATGAGCCTAAGATGGAGCATGTTCACGTGTGCGTGTATAAGCGAATAAATCTACTACATATACTACAAATACACCATATCCACATGAAATATCCACACATATCCGCACAGTATCTGCACAATTCCAACCGCTTCCAAAGATATCCACTTTCCAACACAAACTACACATTAAAACGCATACACAAACATATATAATACATACACACGAAATACCCACATAGACATACCCCTACAGACACACCACATGCGCACACATACCCACATGAAGCATCCACACCAATATACCCCCGTTAAACACACCTCACACACACACGCGCACCCAAACACATATTCACACGAAATAACCATACAAACATACCACATACACACAAACGCATCACATAGACAAACATACCCACACAAACACACCACATACACACACAAACACACCCCCTACAAACACATACACACCCACACAAACACACATACCCACACAAACACACCCCCTACAAACACACATACCCACACAAACACACATACACACCCTACAGACACACATACCCACACAAACACACATACATCCCCTACAAACACACATACCCACGCAAACACACATATCCACACGACGTCACGCATGTCCAAGCGCCATCCTTCAGCCCGAGACGTCCGCCCGCGCCCAACTCCTTCGCTCAGGTTGCGAAATCTCAGCCAGCCAATCAACGTCGTCATTTCACCGAGTCACGTGATCAGGCGGATACGACCAATCACCAACGGGGATTGGGAAGCGGAGACTCGTGATTGGATAACGGGGGGCTGAGAGGAGTGGATATCGTATGTGCATTTTTTTTATGTATGTATGTGTGTGTGTTTATATGTTGATATATGTGTGTTTTATTCGTGCTTGTGTGCGTGTGTTTGTGTTTAAATATGGATGTACGTATAGTCATTTGTACGTATGTACGCTGATATACCGAGCGTGTATTGCATGCATACGCACACACATATATAAATCAGTACATGGGTTCTTAGATACGTATATACATGTATACATTTACATATACCAACATACAAGTAAAGACACTACATACATATTCACACACACACACACACACACACACACACACACACACACACACACACACACACACACACACACACACACACACACACACACACACACACACACACACGCACGCACACACACACACACACAGAGGAGTATATCCTGCCATTTCTATTGACGATCTGAAGGTCAGTCAATCCATAAGCATAACTCCGTCTGGTTTGTCCTGAATAAATAACGGAATAACTACGATTTTTGGCTTCACTGAAATTCTTCACCTGCCTTGACTGTTTTATTTTTCATTTTTTATTTTCTTTAATCATTTCTGGGTAAATTCGCACTTCTTCGTTTAACACCATCTAGATTTCATTCGCAGAACATGGAGTACTGTACGATCTACTAATAAACACAACAATAACCATCACAAGGCACCGGCAGCAGTGCCTAAAGACAGCGATGGGAAGCGTGGCACTCTCCTCACCTGGGCAGCAAATACTGTACAGCTTGATATTTAATGCCATTTCTCACGGGGCTAGATTTACATATCTATTTATCTATCATTTGTCTGACTCGTGTTTCTTTTTTATCTATTTAACTTTTTGAGAGGCCTATCGATCGATCATTTTACTTTTTTTTTCTTTCTTACATCGATCTCACCTATCTTTCTGTCTATCTGTTTTACTGGAGTAATATCTATTTAACTATCTATTTATGTACCTGTCGATTATCTCATGAATCTATCCATCCAGTCGTAGTAATCTATGTATACACACGTAACTATCTACTTCTCTTTCTATATATATAAACTATATGTCTATCACTCACTCATCTATAACACTCTCTCTCTCTCTCTCTCTCTCTCTCCTTCTCTCTCTCTCCTTCTCTCTTCTCTTCCTTCTGGCTCCCTCTCCCTCTATCGTTCTCTCTCTCTCTCTCTCTCCCTTTCTCTCTCTCTCTTCTTCTCTCTTCTCTTCCTTCTGTCTCCCTCTCCCTCTATCGTTCTCTCTCTCTCTCTCTCTCTCTCTCTCTCTCTCTCTCTATATATATATATATATATATATATATATATATATATATATATATATATATATATATATATATATATATATAATTTTTAACGGTAGGTTCATGTCTGAGCCGCCGTGGTCACAGCATGATACTTTGTAGTTTTCATGTTGTGATGCTCTTGGAGTGAGTACGTGGTAGGGTCCCCAGTTCCTTTCCACGGAGAGTGCCGGTGATACTTTTTTAGGTAATCATTCTCTCTATTTATCTGGGCTTGGGACCAGCACTTGACTTGGGCTGGCTTGGCCACCCAGTGGCTAGGTAGGGAATCAAGGTGAAGTTCCTTGCCCAAGGGAACAACGCGGCGGTCGGTGACTCGAACCCTCGAATTCAGATTGCCGTCGTGACAGTCTTGAGTCCGACGCTCTAACCATTCGGCCACCAAGGCCTTGACGATCATGGGCTTCCATGATTTTTTCTTAGCAATTTTAGAGCGGTGGTTTGCTATTGCCTTCCGCCCGGTGTTTTTATCGAGTCACCATCTCTATTTACCCGGCACTGACTTGGGCTGGCTTGGCCACCCAGTGGCTAGGCAGGCAATCAAGGTGAAGTTCCTTGCCCAAGGGAAACAACGCGGCGGTCGGTGACTCGAACCCTCGAACTCAGATTACCGTCGTGACAGTCTTGAGTCCGACGCTCTAACCATTCGGCCACCGCGGGCCTCATATACATATATATAATATATATATATTTTATATATATAATTATATAATATATATATATATATATATATATATATATATATATATATATGTAATTATATATATATATATTTCTATCTATATATATATATATATATAGAGAGAGAGAGAGAGAGAGAGAGAGAGAGAGAGAGAAAGGGGGAGAGAGAGAGAGAGAGAGAGAGAACGATAGAGGGAGAGGGAGACAGAAGGAAGAGAAGAGAGAAGAAGAGAGAGAGAGAGAGAGAGAAAGAGAGAGAGAGAGAGAGAGAGAACGATAGAGGGAGAGGGAGACAGAAGGAAGACAGAATAGAGACATAGAGAGAGAGAGGAAAAAAAAAAAATCAGTTCACGTCCTGAATTGAGTCCAAATCAGAGCAGTTTCAGAATACATTTTTTTTTCTTTTTTTTCTCTCCGTCGACCCAATTGGCGACCGGGATGGAAGTCGTCCCCTGGGGAATCAA
>NC_051423.1:22198304-22200804 GCF_015228065.2 Penaeus monodon | reverse complement strand
AGCACCAACTAACGACGACAATAACAACCCAAAAAAACACCAAAAAACAACACCAGAAAACAACACCCCAAAAAACACCAGAAAACAACACCCCAGAAAACACCACAACAACACCCCAGAAAACAACACCAGGAAACAACATTCCAGAACACAACATCCCAAAAAACAACACCAGGAAACAACACCCCCGAAAACAACCCCAGAAAACAACACCCCAAAAAACAACCCCAGAAAACAACACCCCCGAAAACAACACCCCAAAAAACACCAGGAAAAACCCCAAAAAAAACAACCCCAGGAAACAACACCCCAGGAAACAACACCAGAAAACACCAGGAAACAACACCAAAAAACAACACCCCAGAAAACACCAGAAAATACCAGGAAACAACACCAAAAAACAACACCAGAAAACAACACCAGAAAACAACACCCCAGAAAACAACCCCAGGACACAACACCAAATACGCGAACCAAACCATCAGATGAAGCCGCCAGAGCTCCGGCCGGAGTCTTCCTCGGCTCCTCCTGGAGTCGGCGTGGCGCGGGCGGCCTCCCGGGTCCAGAGGCGGGGTCGCTGGGTTCGCGCCGAGGACCCTCCTCTGCTTCTGCTTCTAATTCTTTTTTCTTCTATTTTTTTCTTCTTCTCCTTCTTCTAATTATTCTTCTTATTCTTCTGATTCTTTTTCTTTTTCTTCTTCTAATTCTTCTTCTTCTTCTACTTCTTCTTCTTCTACTTCTCCTTCTCCTCCTTCTTCTTCCTCTTCTTCTTCTTCTTCTTCTTCTTCTTCTTCTTCTTCTCCTCCTTTCCTTCCTCCTCCTCCTCCTTCTCCTCCTCCTCCTTCTCTTTTCTCCTCCTCTTTCTTCAATTCTCTCTCCTCTTATTCCCTGTTCCTTGTTTGTTTGTTTTTTATCCTTCTTCCTCTCTCTTTAGTTCCTTCTTTAGTTTTCTCTCCTCTTATCCCTCTTTCTTTAGTTTTTCTTTATTCGTCTTTATTTATTTTCTTTTAATCCTTATTCCTCCTTTAGTTTTCTCTTCTTCTTCTTCTTCTTCTTAGTTTTCTCTTCTCTTCTCCTTCTTCGTTAGTTTCCTCTCCTCTTCTTCCTCCTTTGTTTTATCTCCTCTTCCTCCCATAATTTTTTCTCCTTTTTCTCTTTCTTTTCATTCTCACCCATTCTCCAACTTCTTTCTCTCTCCTCTTTCTCCATCTTCAATTCTCTCTCTCCCTTCTTCCCCCTCCCTCCCTCATGCATCCACCCCCCCTTCCTCCTTCCTCCCCCTAACCCACCTTTCCCCCTCCCCTCCCCCCTCTCTCCCTCATGCGTTCATCCCCCCCTTCCCCCTTCATCCCCCTCCCCCCCTCACGCATCCGCCCCTTTGCCCTCCCTCCCACTCCCCACCCCCTTTTAACCACCCCGACCACTGACTTCCTTCGCTGCATGGCAATACTGCAGCCCACAGGCACGCCGTACGCAAATATTACAGGGGAGTAGCACACACACACACACACACACACACACACACACACACACACACACACACACACACACACACACACACACACACACGCACGCACACACACAGAGACATCATACCCTCATGTGCAACTTCTCATGATACTGACATTATCAAGCACGATGGCTTGGTCATGAGTCGACGTCTCTCATGCACAAGTGGGTCATGAGTGAGAGTCACCTTCGAATTCTGCTTATCACTGCCTGACCTGCATAGTGTCATGCAAAGCCTAATTGTGTCGCATAAGCCTAGCGTGCCATGCACCCTGATAGTGTCGAACAAGCTTAATGTGTCAGAAAAAGACCCTTTGTGTCGCATAAACCTAGCGTGTCATGCAGTCTAATTGTATCGTGCAAGTTTACTGTGTCATGCAAAAATTATTTGAGTAGGACAAGCCTCATGTGCCATGCAAAATCTATTTGTGTCGCATTATCTTAGTGTCACATATAAAACACAGCTGTCATGCAAATCCTATGCGAGTCGTAAAACCACTAGCGTGTCATGCAGAGATTAGTAATGACAATTACCTCATAATTGACATGTTGGTGAAATAATGATCTGATAATTGGTATGTTGATTATAATAATCCCATAACTGATATGTCGGTGATAATGATAATCCAATAAATGACATGCTGGTGATGAGAATTAGCTGATAATCGATATGTTGGTGATGATGATAGTCTAATAAGTGATATGTTGGTGATGATGATAACCAAATACCTGATAAGTTGGTGATGATTACTTGACAATGGAAAGATGGTGATGACATTCAGTTAGTGACAGATGGGTGATGACAGTTATTCGATAACTAACAGATGGTATTTAAACCAACTTCTCACGGTATTTTCGCCTCCATAAAAACAAAGATGAAAAGTTAAAATAATAATGATAATGATTTAGGAATAGCAACAGCAATGAGAACAATAATGGTAATTATAATAACTATAATAATAATGATAATAATATCAATAATAATAAAGAT
>NC_051423.1:22190804-22193304 GCF_015228065.2 Penaeus monodon | reverse complement strand
AATGTAGTAAAAAGTAAACAGATACAGTAAAAGTACACCACAGACACATCGCTAACACATCACGGAGGGAATTCACAGACACAGCGAGGAGAAAACACATCACAGACACACATCGGGAGGAGAGAAGAAAATCACATCAGAGAAACATCATGGGAGCACATCGCATACATAGGAAGCAAGGAGGCACATCAGAGAGAGAGAGAGAGAGAGAGAGAGCCACATCACAAAGCTGAAAGCAAAAAACACATCATGAAAGCACATTACAGAAAAGCACATCAAGAAGAGAACCACAGCAAGAAAACACATCACAGACAGAACTACATCAATAAAGCACACCACAAATCGGGAGGAAAACCACATCATGGAAGCACATCACATACACAGAAAGAAAGGTATACATCAAAGGCACATCAGGGAGAGAAATCCACATCACAGGCACATCAGAGAGAGAGACACACACACACATCCCAAAAATGAAAAAAAAACACATCATGAAACCACGTCACAGAAAAGCACATCACAAGCACAGCGAGCAGAGAACCACAGCAGGAAAGCACAGAAACAGGCCTCACTATGAAGAGTGCAACGACCTTACTTCCGCGTGCTTGCAGATCGTGTTCTAATTGCTAAGTGCTTGTAAACTTTCCGCCAACATTTTTAAAGAAATATTTTCCCTCTTTTTATTTTTCTCTCTCTCTATCTTTTTTTCTTCGTCTTTTTTTCTTCTTTTTCTTCCTCTTGTTTTTCTTACTTCAAAGTAAGTCCTTATCTCTCGTAAGATATAAATGTCACGGCAAACCGCTGCTAGAACTTAATTATCGCAAGTTTAATTAGATCAACGTCTGATTAATTAAAACAAAAGGCGTTTTCCTTCCTCGTGTAATTGCTGTTTCCCGCTTCAGCTTCGTATAGCACCCTCCCCCCCCCTCCCCACGGTCTTCTCTCTCCTCTCGCGTGTCAAGTCATTAAGGGAGATCACGTGACATGTGTCAGGAGGGACAGAACAAGAGGAAAATGGAGTAAGAAAAGAGTTTTTGTTGACACTCGAGACATTTTCGGTTTTATCTAAAAAGGCCTTCTTAAGCCGTGGTCAAACTGCTCCTCCATACCAGCTGGTCCCCTGATACACCGGTACCCCGACCCGCGTCTCGTCCCGTGATACCGAAAGGCTGTTCACACTACCCCGCCGAAAGCCCCCAAACCCTTCAATATGTTATAACATAGCGATCATAGCGATGTCGAGGAAATATACGTCATTTTTTTTTCTTTTCTTTTCTTGACGCCTGGTTTTACTGCCTTAAAAAAGTGAATGGAAGCAACCAACACGATCGTGATTTAGACAGGAATTTGACAGAAAAAAACAAATGTGTGTAATAATGTATATGTTCCTGTTGTAGATGTCTACTGATATCAGCCATCTTCATTTTTTTTCTTAGTTGTGGTTTGTATTCCATAGTTCCTCGCTGGCTCTAATATTCTCAGTGTGGGAATAAAATAAACCATACAAAATGTTAAAAATTAGAAAATAAACATACATATATACATACTTTTATGCAAAATAAATTAGAGAGAGGATGTACAACTGTATATCAAAATTAATGAAGTGATTGGTAAAGGGGCAAAGACCGACAAGGCGGTTCCTTCCCCTGCCTCTTATCCCTCTGGAAGGGACCAGCCACGGCGGGCAGCTGGGGCGGGGCAAAATCACCCCATATCTCGGGGCCCCTCTATACCAAGGAGTAGTGTGACCTCGGCTTCAGTGGGTCGCTCATTTTCTTTTTTTTTTTCTTTCTTTCTGTCTTCGTTTGTTTGTATGTTTGCTGCCTGTCTCTCTACTGGTCTTTCTTCTCAGCTATCTCTCTTTTTATATCTGTCTCTTGTCTCCATATTTCCCTCGATTCCACTCCCTCTTTCTCTTTCTCCTCCTATTCTTCCTTCTGTGTATCATTCTACTCCCGCTCTTTCGCCTTCCCACCCCTTCTGACTTTTCTTCTCTCTCTCTCTCTCTCTTCCTCCCTCTGTTTCTCCTTGCCTTTCCCTCTTCTCTGCCCCTCTCACTCCCCTTTACTTTCCTTCCCTCCAATCCCTGTGCCTCTCCTCCTCCCATTCCCTCTCCCTCTCTCCCTCCCTCCTTCCCTCCTCTCTCTCTCTCTCTCTCTCTCTCTCTCTCTCTCTCTCTCCTTCTCCCTTTCCTTCTCCTTCTCCCCCTATTTTGCTGCTCCCTCCCCCTTCTCCCTCCTCTCGCCTCTCCCCTTTCTCTCTTCCTCCCCCCTTTCTCTCTCTCTTCCTCTCCATGAAGCGAGTCCCCCTTCTTCTCCCTTCGCCTCTCCCCTTTCTCTCTTCCTCTCCCTGTCTGGCTGTTTTTTTTTTTTTTTTTTTTTTTTTTTTTTTTTTTTTTTTTTTGTCAGTCAGTTAGTCTGTTTTTTTTTTCCGTTTGTCTGTCTGTTTGTCTTTCTTCCTGACTGACTGACTGTCCGTTTGTCCATCTCTCTTGTTTTCT
>NC_051423.1:22174263-22179263 GCF_015228065.2 Penaeus monodon | reverse complement strand
TGTCAGAACCATCACTTTCATAACGTCATGATACGCTACTGTATATTCCAAATGACAAAAAAAAAATTAACTAAAAATAAAAATTATATATATATATATATACATATATATATATATATATATATATATATATATATATATATATATATATATATATAAGCATTATTAGAAAACGTGACATACAGCATAAATCGAAAATCCTCGGATAAAAAACAAGTGAATCGCTCAGAGCGCAAAGAACGAAAAGCAATAAATTTATAGATATTTTATATACCGTAATTTACCTGCTAATACCCAACCTACCTTAACTTAATTCACGAGTCAATATACCATTTATTTCTCTTCTCCTTCAGCTATTTCGTTCCACAGACCGTAAGGAAGGCGATACGTTAAAAAAAAAAAAAAAAACTCGATTTCAAAATCCAGAATAGATTATAAATCATCCACACTCCATCACTAATGTTCATTAAAAATAAATTAATATAATGAAAAAAAAAAAAAAAAAAAAAAAAAAAAAAAAAAAAAAAAACATAACGCCATCAACCGCTATAATTTTCTCTATATTAAGATTATATTAGATGTCATGTGACTTGCAATCTGTTGGGTTTTCCAATTCCTGATCCTCAGTCTCCTCTATCTACCATGTTATCCCCGATTTTCACCTATTCCTCTCTCCGTATAATCCTTTAACGATTTTCACCTATTCCTTTCTTCTTATAATCCTCTATCTCTCTTTTTATCGATGATTTTCACCTATTTCTCTCTTCACATTATCCTCCATCTATTTTTATCCCAGATTTTTACCTATTCCTCTCTTCTTATTGCCCTCTTATCTATTTTTATTGCCGATTTTCACCTATTCCTCTATTCGCATAATCCTCTATCTTTTTATCGACAATTTCCACCTATACCTCTCATAATATTATCTTCTACCTACCTCTCTTATCGCAGATTTTTACCTATTCCTATTTCCCGTATCCTTTATCTACCCTTTTTATTGGGAAAAAAATCATATTCTTTACGCTATATTACGCTTTATCTACATTATCTTTCTATCTATCATTTTTATCATCGCCTTTTCCCTATTCCTCCCCCCCCCCACGAATCCCACACACACACACAACACCCCTCCCCCTGACACACACTTACCCTCCCTACACACGCACCTACCCTTCACACACACACACACACCTACCCCCCCACACACCCACATTATCTTTCTATCTATCATTTTTATCATCGCCTTTTTCCCTATTCCTCCCCCCCCCCCCACGAACCCCACACACACACACAACTCCCCCCCCCCCGACACACACTTACCCCCCCTTACACACACACCCACACCCACATTATCTTTCTATCTATCACCCCCCCCCCCACACACACACACAACACAACACCTCCTGACACACTTACCCCCCCCTTACACCCCCACACCCCCACACCCCCACAGGTAGTACAAACAAGAGAATCCCCGTTAGGTGGTCTGGGATTCCCTCGCGAACTCTACTCAGGTAACGCCTTTTACGTGCGGACTGTTGCAAAGGCTGTTGCAAAGCACACTTCCGGGCAGACAGGCAGGTCGCCATCTTGATCACCCGCTGGGAAATGATTGAAATGGGAATAGGAATAGAAATAATGATAGTAATAATAGTAATAATAATAGTAATAGTGATACTACTACTAATAATAATAATGATAGTAATAATAATAATAACAATAATAATAATAGTAATAATAATAATAATAATAATAATAATAATAATAATAATAAATACTAAGAATAGTAATAATAATAATAACAATAACAGAAAAAAAATGATATCAATAATAGCATTAGAAATAATAATAATAGTAAACTATTAATAATAACAGTAACAATAATGATAATAACAGCAATAATATCAACAATAATAGTAATAGTAATAATAGCCAAATAACAATAATAGTAATAACGATACTACTACTACTACTACTAATAATAATAATAATATTAATAATGACAATAAAATTATAATATAACAAAAATAATAACCATAACAACAATAATATCGGCAACGACAATAATAACATTAACGATAATAACAATAATAGGAACATTTTATTAATCAGAAGAAAATTTTCTGATACGCAATATGGCTCTGAAGAAAACGAAAAAAAAAAAGAACAAGAAAAAAGAAAAAGAAAATGAAAATTAAAAAAGAAAGAAAGAAAAAGGAAAAAGAGAAAAGAAATTAAAAAAGAAAGAAAGAAAAAGGAAAAAGGAAAAAAAAATTAAAAATGAAAAAAAAAAAAAAAAAAAAAAAAAGTTTCGTTCCTCGCAATCCGGCCCCCTCCCCCCCCCCCAAAAAAAAAAAAAATGCGCGAATGAAGTAATTAAATTCCATTCTCTCCAATGATGATGTGAACTGTGAAATGACGATAAAGAAGGGAATAAACGAGAGAGAAAAAAAAAATAGAAGAAAAAAAATGACGCGCGATTTACAGACTCGAAAAGATCAAGCGAGAAATTCAGAGAGGAGCGAATCCCACACACGCACACATGAATGCACGTACATACGTACACACACACACACACACACACACACACACACACACACACACACACACACACACACACACACACACTCACATACACATGAATGCACATGCGCGGACAGGGATACACAGACATAAACACACACACACACATTGAAGGCCAAGGTTGAGTGAAAGATCAAAGGTAAATTGGCCTTAATATGCGCGTATGGCAAAGGAGGGGGGGTTGGGGGAGGGGAGAGGACAGTAATTCAGCGCTTCTTTGATATTCTGAAAAGCTTTGCTGTATATTATGTAATCTCTGAACCAAGTTCCTTTCTCAGATTTTTACCGCTGGGGGAATTAAATGGCGGCTTCCCTCTCTCCCTCTCTTTCTCTTTCTCTCTCGATTTATCCCCCTTTTTATTTTTGTCTCTTCATTCTTTCTTTCTTTTCTTTTTTCTTCTCTCTCTCTCTCTCTTTCTCTCTCCTTCTCCCTCCCACTCTCTCCCTCTCCGTCTACCGCACCCTTGGCAAGTAGGTGAGGTCTGTATGTGTATAACATTTCAGCGAAAGATCTGCTCCAAAACACCTGTTTATACAACGAAGACCCAGGCCATTTTCTCTCTTTTGACACTAATCCCGACAACGAACGAACAGAGAAAAAGGACAAAAGATAATTAATACACGAATCTGCAGACCTTGTATCACTCGGCCCTCTATGCACGTACTTTAAGAGGGATACGAAGCTAGTAACACAAGGAGTCAAATACCGTCGAGCGTCTCAAGTCCCGAAGGCGGCCCCACTGGACAAGACGAATGGAGCCCTAGAATTAAAACTAGGTCGAAATAATATCTAAGTATGGTGTGGGAATGAAGGAATTATTACACACATAACTACTACTGGAGCGACAGGAAAAGTCCTCGAAATAAGCAGGGTTTTATGGCAAAAGAAGCTGCACTAACCTTATCGTGTTTGATGTCCCGAGGAAAACTGATACCAACGGCATACAGAGAAATAATTCTACACGCTAAGCGCATTAGAATTAATGATGGGATGATACAGCGATCCATTATCACATATTAACTGGAGAAAGTCCCCCAAAGCATAAAAAATTGTCTTCAAATCGCTCACCCCTTTTGCACCAACTGTTCGAGAGGGGGGTACGGGGCACACGCTTGTCCCCGCGAGCAGCCACATTGGCGGTACTGCGTGACCGCTCACATGAGCAGGGAGTGCGCAGAAAAAAAAAAAAACTCACCAGGGTAATAATCTCCCTAGGAAATGTGGAAATTGCAGACCTGAACACAATTCAAATTCTGCATTACCCGAAAGCCAGAAAAAAAATTACTGAAGAAACAAGTTCTCCCCTCTCGGCACTCCACCACACCGTCTTAACGACCAAACGAATTCCCTCAACTTGGGAGGCAAGTTGCATCAAAGCAGACGGGGCTTCCCTTTACCGTCAGCTTCAGCACCTGCTTCGTCGCTGGCTTCAGTGCCCGCTTCAGCACCGTCACAGTTTTAACACCACCCTCAAAGCAAGTTTTAGCACGTGCCTCGCTTCAGCACCTGCGCTTCAGGACCTGCGCTTCAGCACCTGCTTCAGCTCTAGCTTTTGCATCTGCGCCTCCTACGCCAACCCGAACAGCAGCTCCACATCAAGAACCAACCCCTACTCCACAGGAAAGGACCTGCTGCAGATATTTAAAAAAAAATGTGCATGATACAGCAACAGTTTACTCAGCAACTGCAATTCCAAGTAAAAATTATTTCGGTTGTCTTCTGATAACAACAGTATTCAGCCTGTAGCAGAACGTGAAAAATCATCAGCTGACAACTGATGGCCCAGTGACTTCAAGTGTATCAGAATCACTTTAAAAGTATAAAAAAACACTTCTCGTTTTCTGCATTATTTATATATAATATACTTTTCATTTCCTCCATAACGTGTGCAGCCCCTCAGGCATGTATATTAATGTCCGACTTTGACCCGTAAGTCAACAGAAATTCAGCCAAAATGGGTAAAAGTTTGGGCATCTTTACCTGGCTTTTTACAGGGCATGTAAATTATTTTGTAAATACTTTTTTTTTCAAATCAAATGAAAAAAAAAATCTCTCACTCTCTCTCCCTTTCGATGTTTGTCTATCGATCTGTCAGTCTGTCTGTGCCTGTCTGTCTATCTCCCTCCCCCTCTTCCCTCTCCTTCTCCTTGTCCTCCTCCCTCTCATCCTCTCTCCTTCACCCTCCCTTCCTGTCTCCCCCTTTCCCTCTCCCCCTTTCTCCCCTTCCCCTCCTCCCTCCCTTCCCCCCCATATATCCCACTCCCTCCTTTCCCTCTTCCTCCATCCCCCCTTCCCCCCTCCCATCCTTCTTCCTCCCTCCCCCCTTCCCTCTCCCTCCACTCCGCCTTCCCCCCCCCCCTCCCTCTGCTTCTCAAAAGAGCCTGAAAATCAAGTCATTTAATTTTTTTTCTCTCTC
>NC_051423.1:22154263-22159263 GCF_015228065.2 Penaeus monodon | reverse complement strand
AATACACTCTAGTTTGTATCCATATATATATATTTTTTCCCTTTCCTTTTCTTTCTTTCTTTTTTCTTTCTTTCTCATAGGCCTACATAAGGGACTGCAATTGCTTAACTAGCTCCCAGTTCAGATTTATTTTTTTTTACGTGTAACAATTAGAAAGACGATTCTTAGAAAAGGATCAAATGATCATTAATTTACATTACAACCATAAATAAACAAATAAATAAAATGGACACTTTACCCTAATACGACCAAAGTCCCGAGAAACACTGCAAACGAAAATAAAATATCAATAGGCCTACAAAAATCTGCAACAGGATCATCACAGGAAATAAGACTAAAAAATAGATACATAATATGATCCCACTTAAGGATCAAGAAACATCTGGTTAAAAGCATCGTAAATTGAAATAGAGAGTAAGAGTGAGGATGAGGGTGAGGGTGAGAGAGAGAGAGAGAGAGAGAGAGAGAGAGAGAGAGAGAGAGAGAGAGAGAGAGAGAGAGAGAGGGTGAGGGTGAGGGTGAGAGTGAGGGAGAGGAAGAGAGAGAGAGAGGAACAGGGAGAGAGAGAAGGAGAGGGAGAGAGAGAAGGAGAGGGAGGGAGAGGGTGAGAGTGACGGAGAGGAAGAGAGAGAGAGGAACAGGGAGAGGGAGGAGAGGGAGGGAGGGAGGGAGGGAGGGAGAGGGAGGAGGGACAGAGAGGGAGAGGGAGAGGGAGAGGGAGAGAGAGAGAGAGAGAGAGAGAGAGAGAGAGAGAGAGAGAGAGAGAGAGAGAGAGAGAGAGAGAGAACAGAATTACCACAATAAATCAAAACATACTTACCTACCATTACAACAGAAAAAAAAATAAGTAGGCCTACATAGCAACAGGAAAATCACGCGCATGCCATTTGTTGCGACCTTTTTGAAATTCCAACTAAAAGGCTTAACCATTTATAAAGACCAGATGTTGGCTAGCCCTTGGAACCAGCGAGTGACATATATAATTATGTTCTATAATATTTTTTATATATATTTTTAAAAGACTTTCTAGGTTAAGAACAAAACTCTTATGTAATGCGTTTATTATCATAACTGGCATTACCACTTGTTTTCAATTATACTATCACTATCATTATATTATATTATTAGCAGTAGCAGTATTATCATTATCTATAATGTTGTTATCATCAGTATAATCATCATTATTATTCTAATCATTATCATTATGATAATCACCATTATCATCATTATAATTATCATTATTAACATCATTATCATTATATCAATATAACCTATTATTAGCAGTAGCAGTAGCAATAGTGACAGATGTAGAAGTAGCAGTAGTAGAAGTAGAAACAGAAACAGAAGTAGTAGTGGTAATGGCAATAGTAATAGTAATAGTACTAGCAGTAGTAGTAGTAGTAGTAGTAGTAATAGTACTAGCAGAAGTAGTAGTAATAGTAGCAGCAGTAACAACAGTAGCGCCAGCAGTAGTAATAGTTGTTGTTGTAGTAATAATAGTAGTAGAAGTAGAAGTAGAAACAAACAGAAGTAGTAGTAGTAGTAGTAGTAGCAGTAGTATTGGTAGTTGTCGTTATTGTAGTAGAAGTAGAAATAGAAACAAACAGACGCAGCAGTAATAACAACAGTAATATTATTAGTAGTAATAAAAGCAGCAGCAGCGGCAAAACACCGTCCATAATAAATTCAATAATCACTAACAACACTCCCATGATTACTATCCCCTTATCAGGACCATATTCCTCTTTTCACTATCAATATCTTTATCACCATCTCTATCACCCTCGCGTCTTTCTGACTATTGTTACGACGGACGTTATGAACTACCAACTACTGTTATCACGATTTCATCGCCAATACCATCATTATCTCGTTATTGTTAAAGAAACGTAATTATCAACATTGTTTTTCCTTTTATTTTGTTTTCCTTTCCTTCAAGTGAATAAATAATTTTGTAGATGAATAAATGATGGAATATAAATATAATATAAATAATATATAAATAAATAAATACATAAATTTGTAAAAATGCAATATACCTAAATACATAAATAAACAAATAGCAAGCAAATCAATCAAGAAATAAAAAAATAAATAAACAAATAACAAGCAAACCAATCAACAAACAAACAAATAACAAGCAAAAAAATAAATAAAGATAATAATAAATAGATAAATTAATAAAAAAAAAAATACAAACAAATATATGAACATTAAAGAAACAAAAAATAACTAAAAATAGCAAAGAAAACAAAGGGAAAAAAAAGGTTTAAGTGAACTACAATGAGATATTTGAGACGCGGGTGAAAGCGTAAGTCACGTGGCCGAAAGTGGACGTAATAAGGACGGCTAATCATCCTCTTCTTCTTCCTCTTTTTCTTCTTCTTTTCTTTTTCTTCTTCCTCTTCTTCTTTTTCTTTTTCCTCTTCTTCTTTTACTTATTATTCCTCTTCTTCTTCTTCTTTTTCTTCTTCTTTTTTTACTTATCATTCCTCTTCTTCTTCTCTCCTTCCTCATTTTCCTCTATATTTTCTGCTACTTTCTCCTCTTCTCCTTCCTCTTCTTCTTCTTCTTCTTCTCCTTCCTCTTCATCTCCTTCTTTTACTTCTTCACGTTTTTCTTCTTCTCTTATTTTCTTCTTTATTTTTTTCCTTCTTCGTCATGTGAATGTAAAAAAAATAAACTTAAATCCTCTCTGTTTATTTATATATATTACATATATATATATTTTTTTTCTTTTATGATATATTACTTAAATCTGTAAGATAAGTTATGCAAAATCCCAAGTTGCTAAGTGTCAAAACAACAACAACAAAAATATTAACGACCTCTATTTCTTTAATTTTTTCCTTCCTTCCATCCATCCTTCCTTCTTTCCTCCCTTCCATCCTTCCTTCTTTCCATCCTTCCTTCCTTCCTTCCTTCTTTCTCTATTTTACCCCCATTAACATCACAATTACTATTACTACGCACTTTGCGACAACATACTCAACCACAACTCGCCACAACTTACTAAACCAGAAATCACAACTTCAACACAACTTACTCAACGAGAAATAACAACTTCAACACAACTTACTCAACCAGAAATCAACTTCAACACAACTTACTCAACGAGAAATAACAACTTCAACACAACTTACTCAACCAGAAATCAACTTCAACACAACTTACTCAACCATAAATCAACTTCAACACAACTTACTCAACGAGAAATCACAACATCACAACTTACTCAACCAGAAATCAACTTCAACACAACTTACTCAACAAGTTATCACACCTTCGCCACAACTTCGCCGCTGTTCAAACTTCTTTTCGTTCATCACCTAGCAACTTCGCCAGACACGTGGGGTTGTTCAAATGTCCCGAGAAGTTTTGTTTTGTCTCTTTTCTGTTATTTCTCCTCTCTCTTTTCTGTTTCTTTGATTCTCTCTATTCCTCCTCTTCACTTTCTATCTCTTCTTTGTCTTTTATTCCTTCTTTCTCTTTATTCCTTCTCTTCTCTCTTCTCTCTCTCTCTCTCTCTCTCTCTCTCTCTCTCTCCCGTTATAGGGTTTAGAAATAAAAATTAGTACAATAACTTCACAATTTCTTCGCATTAACTCGGTTTATTTATTTATTATTATTATTATTATTATTATTATTATTATTATTATTATTATTATTATTATTATTATTATTACTATTTATCTTCTTGCGTTGTCTTCGTGTTAAATGTTCATTCAGGTGTTCAAGTATATCGACATAAAAGCTAATTTCTTATCAATTTTTATCGTTCATTTCTCATTACTTCGTTATTATTTTTTTTTTTTACCGGTTAATTTAACGGTAATGAAAAGTAATACATATGAATATCGAAAAAAAAAAAAAAAAAAAAAATTCTTACGATGATAAAAGTACATATAAATATTGCAAAAATATATGAAAACTTAACAATATATGTATATATATATTTTTTTTCTAACAGGTCAATATAACGGTAATGAAAAATAGTACATATGAATATTGCAAAATCTGAAATATAATATATATATATATATATATATATATATATATATATATATATATATATATATATACAATAGTAACACGTGTATTTAAACTTACCCGAAGCAGGTTCACTCGACTCCACTAATCACACCTTCCTTTATCCATAGTAATTCAAAATCAAAATAATTTTTTTTTCTTTTTCAAAAAAATCACTATAGTTACTTTTTTTTTTCTTCTTCAATGAACTCAAACGCTGTCTTTAAGAAAACATACATATACCACACGGACTGTTTACTCACTCGTGATAATAAGTTTCTAGAAACTTCTTTAATAACATTTATTCATTTCAAAGGTAACTCATAAAAAAACGCAAAGCGACCAACGAAACGACAGACACCGGGAAGCGCGAGTTGTGCGTCTCCTCCCTCCCACAGCATGTGTGTTACTGAGGCAAGCGGTCATTGTACCCCAACCTCTCAGCTCCCCGAGTTGCCACTTCGCCATTTTCTACCGTTACACCTGCTTCTATTCGTCGACTGGACTTTATCACGCAAAAAGCTACCATTTCGCCGTGCGTAAAAATGGACCCGGCGTGCAGACGTCTTCTCCTCAATTCGGCGGTGTTTATAGGGGGTGAGAATCCGTATTAGTTTGGGCTAAATACTAACTTTCACTACACCTAGAGCCGGTCGTGTTACCACCTAGCAGGATAATTTCTTTGCTAATGGAACTTACAAGTCCGTCCGCCACAGTGAGTCTGTAAATCTTAACAACTTTCATTGATTCAGATACACAAGCGGGGAGTTCGCTCTCAGTTTACAAGATGCATGAACACAGCGCAGGGGAGAGATATTGCCCGAACCTGCAGCGCCAGTCTGATGCCATTTAGTACCAAAATTCGCATTCTCGAGTCGAACCTCTTTTTTCTAACTTTATCCTCAGTTTATATACTAATAAACAGCATAAGCATGCGTTTTTGTCGAGTTGTTAGATCATTGGATAGGGCA
>NC_051423.1:22146763-22149263 GCF_015228065.2 Penaeus monodon | reverse complement strand
TTGAATGTTAGTTTGTGTTTAGTGTTTATGTTTAATGTTAGTTTGTGTTTAACTATTACTATTAATGTTAGTTTATGTTTGACGTTTATGTTTAGTGTTTAATGTTTGCTTATTTTTAATGTCACGAGAATACTTAGCAATTCGTTATCGCCTTCACATGGGGATAAAAAGGGTATAAGGTGTATAACTTGTATTTTTTTCTCTCTCTCGGCAAAAATAATTCCTCTTCACTCGGTGGAGGATGGTCGATTCAACATTTTTTTCGACTAATGAAACAGATATAAGGGAAAACAGTGCATGCGTGTGCACAAACACGCGCATGCATACACATACACGCGCACGCACACGCACGCACCCACGCACGCACGTATGCATGCACGCACGCACGCACACATTCACACACATGCACACATACACATACATACATACATACAGACAGACAGACAGACAGATATACTCACACAAACACACACACACACACACACACATACACACATGTATATTATATATATATATATATATATATATATATATATATATATATATATTATATATATAAATATATATTTATTTATTTATATATATGTATATATATGTATATATATGTATATATGTATATATATATGTATATATATATATATATATATATATATATATATATATATATATATATATATGTGTGTGTGTGTGTGTGTGTGTGTGTGTGTGTGTCTGTGTCTGTGTGTGTGTGTGTGTAGAAAGAGAGAGAGAGACAGACAGACAGACAGACAGACAGACAGACAGACACATCTCCCGTGAATACACCAGATCCCTCTTTACGGATTACCGGTACACCCCCCTCCCCCTCCCAAAAACCCCTCCCCCTCCCTAACACCCATCCCCCTTACCACTTGCACATTCTTATGACGTCACGAGCGGGGAGCCAATGAGAACCCACCTTCCGCGAGATTCAGGAGTGTGGGCGGGGCTAATGACGGTGACCTTGCTCTTGTCAAGATTGCCATGACAGAGTGACTGCCGTTTGGAGGCATTATTGTCCTGCCAAGCATCGGCGTCTGGGAGGAGGTGGGGGTGCAGGGAGGTGGGGGTCAGGGGGGTGGGGGTGCAGGGAGGTGGGAGGGGGGAAAGGGAGGCGGAGAGAATGGGGGAGGGAGAGGCGGATAGAATGGGTGAGGAAGGGTTAGGCAGAGAATGGGCGAGGGAGGAAGAGGGAGACGGAGATAATGGGTGAGGGAGGAAGAGGGAGACGGAGAGAATGGGTGAGGGAGGATGAGGGAGAGGATGGGGTAAGGGAGGAGAATTAAAGGAGAAACAGAGGAGAATGAGAGAGGAAGGAAGAGAGAAGATGAGGAAGAAGGGAGGGGGAGAATGAAAGAGAGAGAGAGAGAGAGAGAGAGAGAGAGAGAGAGAGAGAGAGAGAGAGAGAGAGAGAGAGAGACAGAGAGACAGAGAGAGACAGAGAGACAGAGAGAGAACAGGTAAAGGAGAGGAGAATGAAATAGAGGAGAATGAGTGTGGGAGGGGGAGAATGAGAGAGACGGAGAAAACGAGTAAAGGAGGGGGAGAATGGAGGAGAAAAGAGAAGAGAAGAGAGGGGAGGAGGTGGAGGATGGGAGAGGAAGTAAGAGACAGGAGGAATAAAGGGGGAAGGAAGGGAGAGCGAGACGTGGAGAAAGTTAGGAATGAGAAGAAAGAGGAAGAGGAAGGGGAAGAAGAGAGAAGAAAGAAAGGAAGAGGAGGAAGGAAGGAAAGGAAAGAAAGGAAGAGAGAGAGAAAGAAGGGAGGAGAGAAAAAGAGAATTGGCGAAGAAGGGAAAGAAATGGGGAGGAAAGAGGAAATAGTGAAAGGAAGAGGAAGGAAGGCGGAAGAAAAGAGGAGAGAATGAAAAGAAGAGAGAGGAAAAGGGAAAACAAAGAGGCGGAAAAAAACAAGAGGCAGGTAGACGAAAAGGCAGAGAAATTAGAGGGAGGAAGGAATAAGGAAAACTGAAGCAGCAGAAGTCCGCAAAAAAAGGTAGGGATCGCCCTCGCCACGCTCTCCGCCGGGGTGAGAGAGATCGCCACGACTGAGGACTTCGCCACGCTCTCCGCCGGGGTGAGAGAGATCGCCACGACTGAGGACTTCGACGATGACGAATATCCTCGTCATCGGCCTCCCTCCCCCCCTCCCCCTCTATCCTTCCCCTATCCCCCGTTCTTCCTTCCCACTCTTCTTCCCAAACTTTTGTCTTTTTGAAGGTGGCGGTGCGTCCTCCTCGTCCCCCCCCCCGCCCCCATCCTCCCCTCCTCGTCCTCCTCCTCCCTCCCCCCCGTCGTCCCCCTCCCTCCCCCCCCGTCGTCCCCCTCCTCGTCCTCCTCCTCTCTCCCCCCCCGTCGTCCCCCTCCCTCCCCGTCGTCCCCCCCTCCCTCCCCGACCCCCGTCCCCCGTCCTGGCGAGGAAAAGTCTATCTGGCACCTCGAGTCGAAGAGTGCGTTTTTTTTTTTGTCCTTCTTTGCAACCC
>NC_051423.1:22136763-22139263 GCF_015228065.2 Penaeus monodon | reverse complement strand
AAAACCAAGGCCCAAAAGGCAAGTCGCCTCCGCCAGCCACCGGCCGAACCGACGTCGGCGAAGCGAGCGAAACCAAACGAAAAACAAAAACAAAACAAAAACAAATAAAAAAAAATCAATCCAAACCAAACAAAACCAAAAACAAAGAAAACCAAAACCAAAGAAAACCAAAAAGCAAAACCAAGGCCCAAAAGGCAAACTTCGAACCGCCTCCGCCAGCCACAGGGCGGCCGACGTCGGCGAGGCGAGCGAAACCAAACGAAAAACAAAAACAAAACAAAAACAAATAAAAAAATCAATCCAAACCAAACAAAACCAAAAACAAAGAAAACCAAACCCAAACAGAACCAAAACCAAAGAAAACCAAAAAGCAAAACCAAGGCCCAAAAGGCAAGTCGCCTCCGCCAGCCACCGGCCGAACCGACGGGCGAAGCGAGCGAAACCAAAGAAAAACAAAAACAAAACAAAAACAAATAAAAAAAATCAATCCAAACCAAACAAAACCAAAAACAAAGAAAACCAAACCCAAACAGAACCAAAACCAAAGAAAACCAAAAAGCAAAACCAAGGCCCAAAAGGCAAACTTCGAACCGCCTCCGCCAGCCACAGGGCGGCCGACGTCGGCGAGGCGAGCGAAACCAAACGAAAAACAAAAACAAAACAAAAACAAATAAAAAAAATCAATCCAAACCAAAGAAAACCAAAAACAAAGAAAACCAAACCCAAACAGAACCAAACCCATAGAAAACCAAAAAGCAAAACCAAGGCCCAAAAGGCAAGTCGCCTCCGCCAGCCACAGGGCGGCCGACGTCGGCGAAGCGAGCGAAACCAAACGAAAAACAAAAACAAAACAAAAACAAAAAAAAAAAATCAATCCAAACCAAACAAAACCAAAACCAAAGAAAACCAAACCCAAACAGAACCAAAACCAAAGAAAACCAAAAAGCAAAACCAAGGCCCAAAAGGCAAGTCGCCTCCGCCAGCCACAGGGCGGCCGACGTCGGCGAGGCGAACGACCTCTTTACCGACTCTCGCGACCTAGCGCCTTTCGCTTCCTTTGTGCGTTGAAGGAAATAAGGAGGAAGAGAGAGAGAACAAGAAAGAAAGGAAAATAAAAAAGGAAAAGAAAGAAGAAGAAAGAAAAAGATAGAAAGAAAGAAAAAGAAAAGAAAAGAAGTAGAAGAAAAGAAAAAGAAAAAAAAAGAAAAAAGAAAAAAGAAAAAGAAAAAGAAAAAAAAAAAAAAAAAAAAAAAAAAAAAAAAAAAAAAATATATATATATATATATATATATATATATATATATATATATATATATATATATATATATATATATATATATATACATAATATGTGACAGCCATTCTGGAATATCTGTTAACATCTTAAAATGTGTCAGAGTTAATGATCACGGTGGTATATTTTACGGAAACAAGTATTCTTATTTATTCATTTATTTATTCATTATTATTATTATTATTATTATTACTATTATTAATATTATCATTATTATTATAATTATAATTATTATAATAATAATAATAATAATAATAATAATTATTATTATTATTATTATCATCATTATTATTACAATTTATCTATCTTTTGTTTCGTCATGACGAAAACATGTCTTTTCTGTATTCATGATTATGGTGTCCCGAGTTCGGTGCTATGAAAGGGTATTGTATTTACGTCGATAAATAACAATACGTAGTGGTTAACGTCAGGTGTATTAAATCAATTCGATGAATAACATTAGGTAATAACAATAGTATAAATATATACCTTTGAATCGCCCAACCTATTACACATCCCAACATATGTATAATTCTCCTAAATCTCGCTTGTTTACGGTGTGGGAAAAACAAGTCACAGAATCAATTTTATTTTATTCTATTCTATGTATTATATATTTATTTATTATTTATTTATATATTTTTAGGCATAATTAATCGGCAAATAAAAAAAAAATCGATTTTTTTCCTACAAAATTAATATTTTGTTCAGACAACTTGCGATTTTCTTTCCTACAAAATTAATATTTTGTTCAGGCCAGATCACGTGGATAGCCGGCCTGCAAGAAGTGTTAAATGCCAAGTGTTGCTAACTACTTGTACTACCTATATCACATTTTGAATTCCTTTTACCATCATTTATTACTATTTTAACTGACATCAACCTGAGAAGTTTTTGTCATTGGCGAACTGATGTGAATGAACTGAGAAGTCTTGATCCAACAACCTTAAAAAAAAAAAAAAAAAAAAAAAAAAAAAAAAAAATATATATATATATATATATATATATATATATATATATATGTATATATATATATATATATATATATATATATATATATATATATATATATATGTATATAAAGCGACTTTGCACACATCTCATGTTAACCGAAAAATATAACGTTAATATAACCTAACCCACGTGTGAAGAATGAACACCTCGAACCCTCGACCATTTCTCCCTCCTCAACTATATGAGAAATAA
>NC_051423.1:22121763-22124263 GCF_015228065.2 Penaeus monodon | reverse complement strand
GCTACTATGAATGCAATTTATATAATTTTTGAGTCAGAGTGCTAAAATGATTGCTGGAGCTGGTGAAACTAGTAGATTATGCAGTCTACTACTAGTAAAAGGGTGTAAGGTATGTAAGACATGTACTACAACTGACTAAGAAAAAGGTATTGCAATATAGAGTACAGCTATTTTCTGCAATGGAAGACCATGCAACTGTATTATCAAGGCTGTAACATTGGCAGGGAAACCATAAAGACAATCATAACAAAATTTACTTATATCATATATGGTTTTCAGATTCAAAGTATACATCTATCTACAACGGGATTTTTGGCCAAAAAGGTTATATACACCTTCTCTAAATTCTCACTTCTCTCTATAAAACATCTTCCATCAATTTCATACATAATAAAGCTTAAAAAAAAAAAAAAAAAAAAATGAATACTTACTTTCCATTCCGTTTCGAAATCATAGGTGAGAGGGTCCTCGCCAAGTTCTACGATCCTCTCACTCCTGTCGCGCACAAACTGACCCCACTCCTTGTAGTATTTAGAGTGAGTATGCGGTTTATCGTAAAACTTCTGAAACTTCAGCTGGTGTAACTTCCACAAGTGCTGAAGCCTCATCTGGTATTCCATTGTTGCTAGATCGCCTCCACGCAAGGAACTAACAGTACTGAAAATAAACAAAGTTCTTACATCTGCAATGCTGCAAAACGTATCCTAAATATCCATCTTTAAAATCAGAAATAGAACACTAACTATCAAAATATTAGAGCAGTAAGATCATAGCCTACTATGAGTTATATAATTCTACGTATCAGCGAGAAATGTACTTTACTAGTAGCTACAAAGCAACAACTTTTCCGTGATTTCATTCTACCTTTGAAGGTTCATAAAAAAAAAAAAAATCTAATAAAATAAAATTCAACTTTTAAGAAATAAAGTCTTATCTCAAAACTATATTCATGGAGTCACTAACCAAGGACATATATTTTTGAGCGATAGACTTTTTTATTCATGTATTTAAAAACAGAGGACACATACATCTTTATTTACACATCACCATTAAAATATCCTAGTTGGACTAAAACTATACCACTGCCTTAGATACCCAGGATGTGTATGGTTGATCTCTATGTTAAGAGGCATTTACACACATAATGAGCTATAGAAGAATAAATTTGAGCTTATAATGAGAGAAAATGCTGTGTGAACTCTACTTCTTAGAAATACAATATTCTATACTTGAAGTGTTTTGCTATTACCGACACTGACCCCTGAAACAGAACAAATTTTAACATTCCACTTATTTGAATGGCTCAAAAACAAACAGACTTCACAAACTTGTACCTTGGTTCGTCCAGCAGATCCTCATCTTGGCTATCCTCTTCAACACTAGAGGAAGATGAGCACAAGTGCCTCCTTTTAACTTTCCTATGAAGCTTTGGCACCATCCTGGATATGTGCAGTTTCCTTGGGAAAAGGAACAGAGGATAACTTCACTACTATTAGTAATTCCTTTTTAATACTATTTGGTCAACATTAGTACTTAAGCCATTAAAATGCTTCCTTTATGTGACAATACCAACTGATATTATATCTGTGAACCCTGTAATCATAACAATGAGTTTTAAAAGCTTTTGCACCATAATGGCTGAAATGATGTCATCACATATATAAGATTAATGACTTATATAACAATAATGATATTTATCATAGTGGAAATTTTAGTGTAAGAATAACACAGTAGTAGCAAAATGGCAATAAAAAAACTCAGCTGGAAAGAATATATTCTCATCTTACTAGTCTGTTGCACAATATTTAGTAACATTTTTAAAAATTGCACAATACAATTAACATGCATTAATACAAAAGTTATTATTTTTTTACAAAATATTTTTGTTTTTGTTTGTGTGTTGTGTTTATTTGTTTATTTGCTTGTGTCTATCTACCTATCTAGCTATATATATACATATATGTATGTATGTATATATATATATATATATATATATATATATATATATATATATATATATATATATATATATATATATATATATATATACAGGTAGATAGATATTTTTATGTACACACACACACACACACACACACACACACACACACACACACACACACACACACACACACACATATATATATATATATATATATATATATATATATATATATATATATATATATATATATATATGTATGTATGTGTATATATACACACATGTATAAATAGGTGCACCAATGTTAAACTCTGGCCTTAAATTAAAAGCTTTGAAATACTACTTGATATCTGCAGGAAGATGCTCTTATTAATCCACATGCTCCTGCAAAACATTGAGGTAATCAGCTTACAGTGTTTATTTTGCATTGCAGCACTGAATATCTATGACCCAGGCCCTACATGTAAAAGCACAAGCCAGGTGAAGACTGCAGGTGGACCTGTGACCCTGACTGAACATAAAAGCTAAAAATTACTCCCCAGTGGCATTCAAATGTGAAAA
>NC_051423.1:22111763-22116763 GCF_015228065.2 Penaeus monodon | reverse complement strand
CGTGCGTGCGTGCGTGCGTGCGTGCGTGCGTGCGTGCGTGCGTGCGTGCGTGCGTGTGTGCGTATGTGTGTGTATGAATGTGTGTGTGTGTACCCGAGTGTGTGTGTTTATGTAACCCAGCTTTATATATGTTATGTTACTGAAATATGTATGCCAATGTCATTCTATTTATCTGTTGTTATATTCTACATAATCTTATGTATTGTCACATGCCTATATTCCCACAAGCACCTGTTGTAAGAGCCAGAATGATGGGCCCTACAAGAGTGGCGAGCTTAGGGTGTAAGGTAGACGACCAAGATGGAATACAGGCATGTGACAAGACATAAGATTATATAAGTCAAGTAGAATATAACAACAGATAAATAGAATAACATCAGCATACATATTTAAGTAATATCACATATATAAAGCTGGGTTACATATCTCCCTGGTTTCCAATTGATGGTCCCCATCATAATCAGATATCATATAAATTTATGTAGTTGAACACAATAAAAAAAAGTACATAAGAAACATTGGCACAATGTTATAAAAGACTTGAGAAACGTAAAAACGACGCAAGTACTGTATGATGCGGTGTGTATATCAGTATCGAGATTTGCTAGTTATATGAGTGCTAACGGATGCCGAGATTGCGATATTCTCGGGCTTCAGAACAACGTGAAAGGGCAGCGCTGAAGGAAATCCCGTCTTCAGGCGGCGTCACAGAATGCGAGCGAGCGAGCGGCGCTGAGGGAAGAGCATCCTCAGGCGGCGGTAATACAGGATACGTACGAGTGATAATCTAGTTAAGCAACTCATAAACTGCAAATGAACACCTATAACTGACAACTGAAAGCAAAATACGAAAAAAAAGAAAAAAAAAAAATCAATGCACAATTAAATAAGTCGAGAGTAAGTATTGACCACAAAATGAAAACAATTTAAGGAAGAGCTAAGCAATGATCACCATTTTTTTTTTCTGACAAACCTTCACACTCGGATACTGGGTGTGGTGCGAGGGGAGGAGAGGCTGGGGAGATGCACGGCTGACGACGCAGAGAGCGGGCCGCCCCTGTGCAGCTGACGGGGAGATTAGGCGCGCTGCGTGGTGGGCAAGGCCGTGGCGCGACAGGTCAGCAGGATGATGTTGTTCCTGCTTGGTCGCGAATGCGTGGATGAATCCTCATGGCGAGGAACTCGGCTTGGTGTAGAAATGTTTTGGGTGGTCAGCGTCCTTGGTGATACGTGGTCCAGCTGGGGTCCTTCTAAACCTGCACAGCGTTGGCGGCAACAGATGATACAGTTGTTGAGGAATCAGCTGCAGGTGTTGAGAGTGGCGCGACTTGCCGTGTCGGAGTTCAGCAGCAAGGTGAACAGCGTCGGTTATCCGGCCTTGTGGGGACATCTCAGCAGGAGGACTGGCTCACACTATGGCGAAGTATTGCGTGCTCGGCAGGGTGTGCTGTTGATGCGGAGCAGGAACTTCGGAGGCGCTGTATGAGTTCAAAGTCACCGCTAAGCCACCAGTTGTAAGAGCTGGAATAATAGGCCCCACAAGAGTATGGTAGGTGGCGAGCTTAGGGTGTAAGGTAAACGACCAAGATGTCTTGACTCCTTTTACTATATAGTATGATGGAGTACGGCTGCAAGGGTATTGCTCCTTGGCCCCCTGCAGGGAGTCTGCCTGTCATCTCCTATAGTGGTCTAAAGATGGGTATAGATCACGTGCTTAACATATGACAATCATTGGTGATGAAAGGTAGTGTTACAACAATGCATTGCTCTTGTGGAAGGGGATAGACAATACAACATTGGAATGTCTAGTGTGGCAACAAGAGACGATTAAACAGGTAAAGCAATGGACATACTTCTATGTATGTGTGTGTGGGGGAATATATGCATGTGACAATACATAAGATTATACAAGTCATTTGGAATATAACAACAGATAAATAGAATAACATTGGCATACATATTTGAGTAACATCACATATATAAAGCTGGGTTACAGTGTGTGTGTCTGTGTTTATGTTTTTATGTATTAATGTATGTATGTATGCATGTATATGCTTATATGCGTGCAATCATACATATATGTCATATACACATATATGTGTGTGTATATATATATATATATATATATATATATATATATATATATATATATATATATATATATACACATATATATGCATATATGTGTATGTATATATATACATATATTTTTCTAACGGTAGGTTCATGTTTGAGCCGCCGTGGTCACAGCATGATACTTAATTGTAGTTTTCATGTTGTGATGATCTTGGAGTGAGTACGTGGTAGGGTCCCCTGTAGTGAAATGGATACGTGATCTTTATGCCTCACATACCAGAAAAGCCATGCGTATCTTCTCTTATAATAACTCCACTGTCCTCAGCCGACCCCAACAGGTCTACAGCCGTGACAATTGATAAATCGACCTTAGAACACGCTAATCCCACCCTTATTGCTTATAAACAATTCCCATGACGCTATTCTTATGTCTGTGTGTACAGCTATGTGTTGTTTATACTCAAAATGTTCGTCAGAAAATGCTTATTCTGAATCACTAAATATGTTATCGCTATCTTTATTGATATTCGAAATGACTTTATGTTTTGTGAATACTCAGCAATTTTGTCTCCTTATCATGAACCTTTTTAGTCTTGTAAACACCATAACTCTCTTCTTACACACAACTGTATATAAGGTACCCTTGTTCCTTCACCACGAAACCACCATGTGACCATATGTATCGGAATTTTTGTTCATTCAAATTCTTTCATGTTTTTCATTATGATATGTTTCAAAACGATGTTTGTTCATAGAAATTTCTGAGCAGTTAAGACAGACCGCTCGTTGCCAGCAAGCGGGTAGGTCGGGACGCTTCTGCCTCCCAGGCAGGTCTCCCTGCCTTGCCCGTCCTGCTACCATACTCTCGCAGAAATAAAGTTGTGAACCAGCGACAACTTTAACTCGATACACCTTCAAGAACAAACCACCAGAGAACCAGAGTACCACCCTGTGGGGACACGTCTTGTCTCGCGTCACCCCACGTCCCACACATCTTTACACTAGTGGCATCGCGCTGGGATTACACGTCCCCTACATTACATTAGTGGCACCCTGTGGGATCATCAACTCCCATTATCTTTACATTGGTGCCACCCACTGGGATCATACAACCCCCACTTATATTACATCCCCAGTTCCTTTCCACGGAGAGTGCCGGTGTTACCTTTTAGGTCATCATTCTCTCTATTTTATCCGGGCTTGGGACCAGCACTGACTTGGGCTGGCTTGGCCACCCAGTGGCTAAATAGGCAATCGAGGTGAAGTTCCTTGCCCAAGGGAACAACGCGCCGACCGGTGACTCGGCCACCGCGGCCTTATGTATATATATATATATACATATATATATATATGTGTGTGTGTGTGTGTGTGTGTGTGTGTGTGTGTGTGTGTGTGTGTGTATGTATACATGTGTATATATGTATGTATGTATATATACATACATACATATATTTATGCATATGTATGTGTACATATACATTCAATATATATATATGCATATGTGTACATATACATACAATATATATATATATATATATATATATATATATATATATATATATATATATATGCATATATGTATAATACACATACACATATGTATATGTATGTATATATATATATATATATATATATATATATATATATATATATATATATATATATATATATATATACATATATACGTGTGTATGTTTCAAGAAATCAATCAACACATACTTCGCTGCATCGGTAATCGGAAGGCATTCTGCAGGCTGGGTATTACTCTTCTTAACTCTTGACGGTCTTTGTCGGCGCGAGTGTGAAGTCTGCCTGACCTTTTCTATGGGACTGAACCCTCACCCTCCCCAGATCTCGAGTCCCCTACGGTTATTCAATTATCCATGACGTCAAGTTCTTCTCGTTTTCTTTAGAGTGGAGATTAAAACATGGTGGCACAGGAACTCGTTTATTTTAATCGTCCTCTTTGTTTCGCTAGTAACACTATTATCCTTACGATGGTGATGAATATGAGTATTATCATTATTATTCTTTCATTATCTTTAATATTACCGTTATCATTATTTCATTATCAGTACTATAATCATTATCAGTATCATCGTTATTATTACCATCATTACCACCGTCATCATTTTCGTTATCAAGATCATTAATATCATTATTATCATTAACATTATTGCTTTATTATCATTATCATGGGCATCAATATCATTTTTATTATCTTTATAATTTTTATGATCATCAATATTACCATTATTATTGTCATTATCATTACTCTCATTATTGTTATTATTATCATCATCTTCCTATCATCATTATTACTATCATTATCATTGTTCGGCTATATAGATGTTCTGGTAGCAGATTCAGAAGGCTACAGGGTAATTTGGTCCTTATCTCGAGTTAAAGCAAAGCCAAAATCGTTCAAAAGTAGTTCAACTCTTAACATAAACAGTTTTTACGACCATGGCCTCACTACCACCGAACTCCATTTCGTGGTTTGAAGCCCTAGTTTCTCCCTCTCTCTCATTTCAACATCTATTCCTTTATATGTGGCATTATTAGAGTGTCACTGATTGTGGATGATCACTAATATTATTATTATCACTACTATTATTATTATTACTACTACTTTTGTCGTTACTATTATTATCATTACTATCACTTCTTTTCTTCTTTACTACCACTTGTTATTATTGTTACTGGTTGTGCTTCTACTATGTAGAGGGCTATCAGTTAAACATTCATTTTACATGCTTTTAGGGCTGTGCCATTGTGAGTGTATTAACCACATATCACTAATATTAAAGACAAGGCCAGTGTCTACAGTAAAATTAATATTATTAATAAGTGCTGCTCTCACCGTTATAATATACGTAACCTTTAATTTTAGCATACCGAGTATAGTTTGTCTTCCTGAGTGA
>NC_051423.1:22089263-22106763 GCF_015228065.2 Penaeus monodon | reverse complement strand
CAGACATGTGTTTTGATAAAAATACACATTACTTACAGATAAGTTATCACAGCTTAAGTTAGTAACCATTTATTGGTAAAATTAAAATAAAATATCTCATCCACTTACTCAATGTATCAATAGCACCTTTCCTTCATTGTCTTCTGAACTAAGGAAATTCAAAGCCTGCAGCAGGAATTTCTCCCAAACCATGTGGCCTAACTCTATAAGCACAATGAAAATGCATAGCACTCACAAGGCAGGATTACTTCTTTTAGTTTTACATTTTACAGTTTTGATCAAGTATTTTTCCTGATATAACTGTATAAGTGGAACATCAAAATTTTCACCTTGCCTTCTGAAATTCTTAGATTATATTTGTACCTTTCTTACAAACTGTCTGAGAGCGGATTCCTGTCCAGCACATAAAAGCCACGAGAACAGCATGAGATGCTCAAAATCATGTGACAAAGCAAACTGACACAAACTCATATCACAAACTATTTTTCCATTAAGCCTACAATGACCATATGTTCTAAAACATTTCTTCAAATGCATCCTTGAGTAACGTCCCACAAAAGAATATAACAGTTGATGCATCTCACTACAATTTTTTATGTATTATACATATTCTCATTTGTTTTGACAGCAAAAATCACAAAGATACCAAAAAAGGGGGGAAAAAAAGTACATCAATGCATAATAGAAATAAAATATATATAGTAATTCCTATCAGATAAATATTCCACTGTTACCTTACTTCCGTTAGTAGTAACCTAAGCAGAGGTTGGACACGTTTGCACCCTGTGGCAGAGAGTAGTGGCTGCCCAGCTGGAATGAAATTAATTTGCTTTACAACTTCTTCTACAACTGAAAACTGCTTGCTTGCCAAACTATTTCTATATTTTTCCTCTACATTTTCCTGTATCTTGTTAAGTTCTTGAAAAACACACTGCTGTACTTGCAATTTCTCTAAGGGCATAAAAGGTACAACAATAAGCCTCTTGAAATCCTCGTGTAGTTTTCTAGACGTAACAATATCCTGGGTCACTTCCATAAAATCATTGAGTCGGAGATCTTCCCTGTCCTTCCCCTCAACACGAAGCTTCAGGTACTTTCTGTTGATCTCCCTGCTTCCCTCTGTGCCTGTTATAATAACAATAATCCTTCCTGTGGGTTTGTCCTTTGAAAGTTTTTTGAACTCCTTGACCAAAGTCTGGAGAACATGGATGGAAATGTCATTATCTTCATCCCAGCCATCGATGATAATCAACCTCGGGCCACAAGAGTCAAGCTTTTTAAATAAACTGGAGACATGCTTTTGCAGATTATTTAAATTTAACATCAAAATTGATGGTATGAAAGTGCGTACCTGTGAGGGGTCTGGGAACAGGTTTTTTATAATGTTTATAGTGTGTGTTTTGCCACTTCCAGACCAACCAACCATCCACATTATCAGTGGTTCTGAGGAGTCATCATCCTGGAATTTTTGTAGTGAATCTAAAAGTACATTTTTGGCAATATCCTGGCCAATAACATGTGACGTGAGTTCTTCCTTTAATGAATCCAGTGGTATTTTCAAACCCTGTCTTTGTTCACACACTGACTTTTGGTGAAGTATGAAAGTAGATAAGCTAAAAATTGCTAAAACAACAAATAATACAATGATAGAGCACCAGAAGAAAAGTTTACCAATTCTCATTAGTATTGAGCATAATAGTGAGGAACTTTTAGGTACTGGGGGCTTGCTAACAGCTGATTTCTCCCCAACAGGAACTGCATTTCTCCTTCTCAGACAACTTTCAACCCTAGAAACTGGAGCCATTAAGTCAAATCTGTCCCTATTTTCATAAACCCCACTATAATTGTTCCTATGTTCATAAGAACCACTGTGATTCTCTCTATGCTCATAAGAACCATTGTAATTATCTTTCTGCTCATAAGAACCATTAAAATTATCTCTCTGCTCATAAATACCACTATAACTGTTGCTCATGTAATTATCTTCAACATTTTCTAAATCAGGAAAAAGAGAAAGGCTAATATTGTTGTTCTTTTTTTCCGTTACACATTTTTCCAAGGAAATGTGCTCGTCCTCTGGCACAGTAGCGAATCTCCGATCACCATAAAATGTGCCGATGGTTCTCCTTCTGTACAAAGTTCTGCTGTCTTCTGAAGATGCTCTCTCTGTGCGTTCAGGACGAGTGAAAATTGCTGTGAGGTTACGTCCAGGTGACTTTGGTTTTCGCCGGGCTGAATAGGGGGATGATGACAAACACCATTCCTCTGGCTGCTCTGAGTGTGATCTGGTCAACTTTGACCTCCTGGTACCTCTTGGTGTGCATGGCTCCTCCATCCCCTGTAACAAATAATAATTCACAGAAAAATAGTAGTTTTCTGACTTTTGTTGGTCACTCTTGTGTTTACACATAGATGATTTAGTACATAGTCAAAAGTCAATTACTAATTCTACCAATCTGACCTGTTTTCTTAGATTTTTGGAAATATATTAAAATCTTGTATTGCCATTATTAATGTTGTGCAGCAGTCCCCCCAAGCACACTCACTGCCAGGTGTATGACTCCATCAACCACACATATAAATAATATGGAACTAACAAATTTATCAATAAAAAGTCTTTTCCTATATTTATAACTGAAATCTTAAAATTTTCATTAAAACAAGACTAAAATACAAGTTTCACGCTGTATGACAGTGTAGGACTTATTAGTGCTCTGTCTGGTATCGCAGTGCAGCATTCGGCCAAGACCCAGGTACTGTCAGTCCCACAGTCTGTTTACACTAAATGAGGGTGGTGTCACATGTTGGTAACAGTTAAGCTGCCCAAGTTGTTTGGAATACTATAAATTTAATTACCTTATGATAATGGAAAGTAGAATGAGCTCTGAGAAATATTTACAAAGTATTGACTTTTTGCAGTTAGCATTAATTATCTCTTTTCTTAATTATTTGTCTTTCAGTGATTCCTTTTAATTATCATCACCATACTGTTGCGTGAAGCTTGCAGTGATGTAGATCCTGATGCATTTTTCCATGATCCCCCACTGGTGTTCTTAATAATAACATGGTAATCATATTATCAATACTGATAACAATAATATCAATATAGCATAGTGCTGTAAAAGTGAAAATGTTGCCTGTAGCTATAGTTACCAATATATCCATCACAAAAGACAGTCTACAAGGCTATAAACTGGATAATGCCACAGAAACTTTGCTCACTTTTATGTTTGGGCATGATGTACTTTTACATAAATAAGACTTGAAGAACCCAGAAAAGTTCCCTTACCCTAGTTATAGGAATCAGATATAACAACCTCAGGCTCAGGATATCACACCTATATAGTTTAGATGAAAATATCAGACACAATTTCTGGATTCATACAAAGTAAAGCAAGCGTAGAGATATTCCACATTAGACATAGCATGATCAACTGATATTTACATAACTCCAAACACTTAACTGTATAGGCAATAATGGGCACACTTACACAAATCAATACCCCCCCTGCCCCTTCATGAACAAAAAGGAAAGGAGGAGATGGAGAAGGGGGGGATGGACTAAAGGTGATAGGCTTGGGGAAAGGACAGAGAGGACAGAGAAAGGAAGAGAGGGAGAGCAAGAGGAGGAAAGGGAGAGGAAGAAAGAACAAGTGTGGAAGGGCTGAGGAATGGGAAAGAAATGAAAGAGGAAAGAAGTTAGGTATGGAGGTATGGAGGAAGGGAGGGAGGGAGGGAGGGAGGAAAGGAAGGAGGGAGGGAAGGGAGTGAGTGAGGGAAGGGAAGGAGTGAGAGGGAAGGAGTGAGGGGGGGAGGGAGAGGGATGGAGTAAGTGAGGGAGGAAGGGAGGGAGAGGGAAGGGAAAGAGTGAGAGAGGGAGAGAGGAGAGAGGAAGTGGGAGAAGGGAGAGTGAGGGAGGGAGAGAGAAGGAGTGAGGGAGGAGAGAGAAGGAGTGAGAGAGGGAGGGAGGAAGAGGGAAGGAGAGAGACAGGGAATGAGGGAGGGAGGGAGAAGGAAGAATGAAAGAATGAAAGAGTGAGGAAGAAGAAAGGAATATGAGAGAGAGAGGAGAGAGAGAGAGAGAGAGAGAGAGAGAGAGAGAGAGAGAGAGTGAGAGAGAGGAGAGGAGGAAGAGAGATGAGAGAGAGTGAGAGAGTGAGAGAGGAGGGAGAGTGAGAGAGAGAGAGAGAGAGAGAGAGAGAGAGAGAGAGAGAGCGAGAGCGACTGTTCATCCTTTCTCTATTTCAGTAGAGATAAAAGGTGGGACTGAGCCAAATACAGCTTCACAATATAAGAAAAATTAGACAAAGTAAGTGTTTCAAATTCATAAAGTATAAGTATACTATAATAAATCGCTAAAAGTAAAGTTTTTTTTTTTAATATTGTTAAATATAAAAAATGATACTAATGCACAGAAAATAAGAGTAATTCCATATTGTCAAAATCTGTAGATCTAGAGGTAAGTCAGAGCTTGTATACCCTGGTGATTTATTATCAAATAAGAAACCAGTCCATGCTCTATCTCATTCTCAGGTTATTCCCAAAAGTGTCACTGCGAGAGGCCCCCTTGACCCTTTGCCAGAGTGCCGAAGGTGTGGATCATCACAGCTAATTACGGGACACAGGTAATCATCATTAATAATACTACCAAGATTAAATTAAGTTTCACATTCTATGTCTGTCCATGGGAATCGGGGTAAGGTTTGCCTCTCTGAAGTGAATTGACTAATCCTACGGTATTAAAAGAGAGTGAAAGGATCTTTACCATATTCATTTAAAAAATACTACTAAAAACACCAACGAAGCTAAATACTACCTCCTTAAAGTCTAAACAAAAATAGCAGCAGGACGTAGTGATAATCGAAGGTTAACAAATCCAAGAAATATGAGAAGAATTGTGTTATTTCAACAATACCTTCAAAACGTACCACCTGTTTATACGTGGGATTTGCAACACCCACCCATATCCACGTAAATCAGTAAATAGCGAGTCAAATCAACTATATTCTCTGCCACACACCCACGACACTCAACAAAGATGAACCCGAGAGTGTAATTAAAAACAATTAGTTTGAATAATCGTGAATTTTAAGAGGAAAATTGATTACCTGTTTCGTGCGATGACCTTATCTCGGCCGCGTTTTGTGGGTGACTAATACCTTTATATTCATTCCTTTTTTATTTTCTTTTTCCTTTAGTTTGATTCTAGTTTATTTTCGTATTTGGTATTTTTTTTCAAGTTTTTTGTAATTCTCGCTTTTGATTTGTATTTTGTGTGTATATAATAATTCTATGTGTGATTTTTTTTTATTTATTTATATATTTACTATTATTATTATTTTTTGTGAAAATGTATTTCTGTTTTTTTATATATTCCTTTTATGTGGTGGAAGTACTGACATATTAACAAGTATTTTAAGCATTATCACATATGTCTTAACCTTGTACTTTATTCAAATAATTTGCAAAGATAACGCGGCAAAGGAGCATTACTATAAATCCTCGCATTTTTTTTCTCCCAATTCATAACTACACGATAGGTTGTAAAATAAAACACCAATACCTATCATAGATGTAAAAATGACTACGTATTGTATAAATCAAACACACTTTAACACCTGAAACATTTATACTCTCCGTCCCTGTAATTCTTTTGACAGCGGGCCGACACACCTTGGAATTTAGCGTAAATTTTTAACTTATTTCAGCTCAATTTTCAAGGTAATTGGCTTAGTTTACGTCTCCTTTACACCAATTTCGAGTTATTAGAGAGTATAACTACGCACTGAAGGCGATGGCAGGGGGAATCACGAAGGACTTAGTGATATACAGAGCTTAAAAGAAGAGTTTGTCGTGAAGATTGTCGAGTTAGCTGTTAATTAGCGTCGGTTTTGCGGCCGAGAAAGAGATCAAACTGTTTAATATTCGTGTTTCAGTCTTATTTAAACTGCTTTTCAATTCATCATCATTGACAGGTCTTTGAATTCTTTGTTTTTCTTTTCTTTTCGGAAACCACGAAAGTCAAAAGGTAGTCGCGTCTGTGTAATCAAGGCTGAGGAATTTCTGTGTTAATATATTTCGTATTTTTTTTAGTTTGTCGTTGGCTAATTTTTAATGGAACTGCTTTGGACTTTAGACTAAGGCTGTATGGAGCAATGCTGTGTCTCTTCGCCCCATGCACCGGAAGGGTGACACATTTGAAGCATATGCATCCTATTTTTTATATAGAAATTGGTTCTTTGTCTCTTGATAAATGGCAGGGAAGGACTAAATTCTTCGGTAATCATTCGGAATATTTGCGCATGAACGATCATGTAGAAATTGGTATCAGTGGATTCTTCTCTCCCTTTGCAACCCATATATGTAGGAGATTTGTAGTCTCCCCCCCCCCCAAAAAAAAAAAAAAAAAAACTGCATTCTTGGTTCCGTTGGCAGGGGAGAGCATGAAAAGTATCAGGAAAATTGCAGGGTAAAATATGAATAATTTACGTGAACTACATCACTGTAAGAGTAATGTACTCGGAATATGTTGTAGTATTCTCTAATGCAGGGGGATGTGCTGTGCATATTCACAGTAGGATAGGAGGTACTACTGACATGCAGGAACACCCAGTGCCAAGTCTGTCCTGTGCTCTATCGTGCTGTACATATGTGGTGGATTTTTTGTTGTCCATGGCAGCAGACAGCAGCCTCCAATGGGGATCCCTGTACTTGATTATATATTAAACAGTTATATAAATTGTAATTGATACCCATTTCCCTGGCCCTGTTATTGGGGCCAAGATTGTGTGTATTAGAGAGGTTTCTGCAGCATAATTTATATATATTTGGGTAGTAGAGAGTGAGAGGATTCCATTGAAATCAATATTGTCGTGATCATTCATGCGAAGGTGGTCTGAATATTTAAGTAAGCTTAACTCACTCACTCAACAGAGGATATCAGGAGTAAAACTTTAGGCTACTCACGGGAGCTGCCAAGCTAGCTGTACTGTGTGGCAAACCTTTGGTCACTTTTTTTTTTTGCCTTGCTTGTGGTCATTGAAGAGAAACAGCCCTTCAAATTGAAACTTAAAACCTCCATCATATATTCCACTGCCAAGAGTGTAGGGAATGGGATAAATTTATCTTTCCCAAACTGCTAATTTCCCACACAAGCAGCTAACAGTGCAATATCCCTGGTCTGGAGCATGTAATGGTACCGGGAATTCCTATTCTGAGTGGATTAATGTTGCCAGAATTTAAGGAGACATCGTGAAAGCTTCAGAAATGATAGTTACCTAAGTTGTTATTGATGAAAAGCTTATGTTAGCTATGGTGCTCTGGCAAGTACAGGCAGCCCTAGACTGCATTTATTCTAGCAGATAGTTTTAGTTTCTAAAACAGATGTGTCATTTTTTTTTTATTATTATGTTTGACTGCCACTACAAAGGCAGTCCCTCACAACCAAATATAATAGTGTCAGTGACATACAGCCTGTGTAATGAGTTGCCATATCCTGATTGAATTAATTTTTTTTTATGTTTGTTGAAATAGCTATAGAATATGTAAGGAATACCCAGATCCAGAATTCAGTTACTCAGGAACTCCTATTGTCTTGTGCAAAGAACAGCACATTTAGTTTGAGTGTGGGTGTCTTATATTCAATAATCTTTGTCTTCTCCTATTTTAGGTATATTGAACACAATGGAGCTCTGCTGTATATTGGAGTACCTGCTGGTCCCTATTCTTCTAGGAATATTAATAGCAGTTGTCAATTTTTTCACTACAAAAGAGAGAAACTTAAACGGCAAGCATGTGTTGGTAAGTCTGTTCCTTTGATGGTTATTTGGATGTTGTTTAAAGAGTGTGTTGCTGTCTTAAGGACCTATAGTTAATTAGGTAATCATCATTTTTTTTTTCTGTTTGTTTGTTTTTTGTTTTTTTGTAATGAATTAGTGTCTGAATAATATAATGAGATGTAGTTAGCATGTAATGTTTAGTTGCTCATAATTATTTTGATATCCTGCAACAAAAACTCGGTAGTGGCAGATATTTTGTGATTTTTAATTCTTTCCATTTACATAATTCATTGTATAGCATTATTGGTAATGCAGCCATACACCAACACTCTAATTGTAGATTGTAATAAGGAGTAATGATATAAATATTTCTCATGACTATAGGGAAGGGAGATTCTTCTGACCATGGAGGATTAATCTGCTTAATAGAATTGATATTGATGCCATGAATTTTTGACAGATAACTGGAGGCTCGAGTGGCATTGGTCTGAGCGTTGCACATGATGTTGCTCAGAGAGGAGCCAGTGTCACCCTAGTTGCAAGAAATCTGGCAAATTTGGAAAAGGCTTTGGAGGAAGTGAGAAGCACAGCATCCAAAGCAGGTGCTGGTGGCAAAGTGCAAATCTTCTCAGGTGAGCCACGTGGGGTTGTTGTTAAGCCCTCCGCATTAGGGAAAAAGTTATTATGTGTATCTAGTAGACAGCTAACTTTTTTTTTTTTTCTCATATACTCTTAAAATATGTAGCAAATAATATGTTTAGAGAGCAGTTATATAATAAATAAAGCCATATATAAATATCAGATTTTTATTTATTTATTTATTTTTTTATGTGACATCTATAATCTGTAGAATAGATATATAGAGATATTTTGGATAGGTGTATATATGTATATATATATAATTTATCACAAAATTCCCTTGTAATTTTGTATTTATGAAAATAGTGATAGTTACTGCATACAATTGTCACAGCTGACATCTCTGGAAACCATGAGCAAATAGTGTCCCTAGTCAAAGATGCTGAGAGTAGTCAAGGACCCATTTACATGCTTGTCAACTGTGCGGGATTTGCCCGAGCTATGAAATTTGAGGATATCTCGCCCCAGCTTGCAAAGGTATAGTTGGTGTGTCTTTTATGTGTTGAATGACAAAGCAATTTCTTGTGTTGGGACAGTGGTAGTCAAGGAATGCTGTTCACAGAATGGGGTTACTGAAAGATGACACAGCCATTCTGAAAATGCTGGCTCATCTTACAGTAAGCTTTGACTGCAGCCTGCTAACTAAGACGGCAGCACTACATATATTCATGAAAGTATCATAGGCTTGTAGACTAGTGTTCACAAGTCTCATTATCTCGAACCATTTTCAATAAAGAAAATATTGTGGGCTTTTTAGGGAGGCTACAGATGGCTCTGAGTTCCCCCAGTAGGAGATTTTTTAAATTAAGCTTCCTTATGATGGCTTAAAAGAAGGAAATTTTCCCCAGGAACAATTTTCTGTGCATGGACATTAATATCATCAATTTTGTATTTCCAATTTGTTTACAAGATTTATTAGTTCAGATACTAGCCCTTCTTATTAGACAGAGAATGTTAGATGTACACTAATACTAACAAATATGCTATTGCATGTGAAATTAGACCCAAATATGTGAAGAAAATTAAATGAATGGGATGTCAGAATGTGGTTAGATATTTATTATATGATAAGTACACTTTCACATAATTAGTTTTATCTGTTTATTCACTCGTGGGATATTTTACTCATATGCATAATAAAATATTTTTTTCACTCGGGAGAAACTAGTAATGATATTTTTATTTACAGTCATAATAATTTTTGGGTTTATATTGGTATTACTCAAGTTTCATCTGTAGCAATAATTATGCTTATTGCATCCATCACAATAATAATTGTAAAGTAGAAGTCCTTTAAGAATATGGATATTGATGGAGAATGTGGATTAAATGTTTAAAGCAAGCATTGTATAATGAGATTAGTATGAATTGTGGTAGTTTTATAATATAATGAGAAGAAATATGGTGGACATTTGTTTCCACTATATCCGTTTTAGGTTTATATGAAATCTTTCAGACAGAGTTCGGCATGTCCAAGAAATAATGATAGATACTTTACAAAGCAAAACTTATAATTTAGGTGTTTTGATAGATTATTTATGAAATTGAACATTTATGGGGTTGTATATAATTCTGATATAATTTCTACGTAAAGGCTTTCAATGAAAAAATTGAATATTAATCACAGATATTCAAAATAACTTGTCTCTAGATGTAATTTCTATATTCTGTTATATTTCTAGTTTATGTAAGAATTACCAGAGGTTGACAAGAGGTTCACTCTGACAGCTCTTCTAAAAATCTCTCTTGCTCTTCCGTTTGCCTGTCATTTGTATATATCCCACAACTATTAATTTGTAGAGTAACTTTTATACGTGAAACTGATCCCATATCAACAAAGGTCAATAAACCAGGCATGATTATTGGTTTCTCCTTAATATGTGATAATGTAGTTTGTTGCATGTGGTTGTTGGATTTTTCATGATTTTTCAGTGCTGATTATGTACGTATTGAACTGGGGAAGTTTATATTTCAAAGTGTCCAGTGAAGAGAACAGATTTTTAGAGATTTTTGCATATAATATACGCTTTTCATATACTATATAATGCCATAGAAGAGCCATGTTATGCATTCATTTGATCCCACAGCAACTAATGGATGTGAACTTCATGGGTTCCGTCCTCATAACGCAAGAAGTGGTCCGCAGCATGAAGCAGCAGCAGGAAGGGATTATTGTCTTCACCTCATCCCTTGGAGGCCTCCTGGGCATCTACGGATTCACGCTGTATTCTGCCGCCAAAGGTGCCTTGGTGAAGTTAGCCGAAGCGCTTTGTCAGGAGGTTCGTTGGTCAGAGAAACGTTAATTTGTTTTGTTGTTATTTTAAATTTTCTTTGTCTTCTCCTTCTCCTTATTATGATCATATATATATTTTACCATCTTGCTCTCACTTCTTCTAATCATCCATCATCTTTCCTTTGCTTTGCTTTGGTTTGTTTTATTTTTTTTTTTTTCTTTCTTTTCTTTTCTTTTCTTTTCTTTTCTTTTCTTTTCTTTTCTTTTCTTTTAAGAATGGCTTTGTTTTACTGATCACCTTTGCTCTGTAATAACAATAGCAAATGTTTTAAAAAATAGTAAAGTGCTTTAGGAAAGGTAGGGAGCCATCCAGCTGAAGAGGTTTTGATAAAGATGATAAAAGGCAAGATAATCAGGCATAATACTAATATATTTAGTGTTCAGGAAACCAAGGCAGTGAATTTATCATACAGTGAAATACAACAAATCCTAGGGCAAGAGGTTGACAGGATGCGCACCAACGGTTGCTATAGGTTTCCTGAAGTCCTTCCTGTTAGTACCCATCCTCCCTCTTCCTTCTCGGACACTTCCTGTGTGTTATATAGCTGCCACTGACACATGGACAATTGTCTTACAGTAATTTTTAATGCATGGGAAATGTGGGTCGTTATTTTGATGTGTATGGTACTGTGCCATTGTTTACATAAACATTAAATTGTTGTATCTTATGTTGTTTATATTTATGAAATATTTCTCTGATATTTATTAAAGGGAGATTTTTTTTTGTGAGAGGAGCATATCTTAGACCTTTTCCTCGGCTTGGTCTCAGTGTTGTGTTGACAGCTTCTTGGGTTAAAGGATCAGCACTTTTGTGTTTCAGAAAAGATTTATATTATGTTTATATTTCTATGTTAGTAAGAAGCAAAAACGACACTGAAATGTATGGTTAAATCAACTAGTTGAATTTGGCACAATAACCAAAAATTAGCACCCTGTTCTAAAAACATGCCATGTCTTTATGAGATACATCTGGCTTTCAGGAGGCAGAGTAATAAATTTCCTTTTTATGGTTGTATGGGTAATTGCTTTGTGTTCCTTTATAATGTGGATAAGCATAAAGAAATGTGTAATCTAGGAGTCTGTGTGCATCAAGTGCTGTTTCATGGCTCATATGCTGTAACAAACTTACTATTTATCTGATGAATTTTGTCCTATTTTGAAAGGGAAAGGCAGTATACTTAGTACACCCATATACAAAGGAAAGCTCAAAACATTTTTTATTTTATTACAATAAAGGTAGTAGAAACTATTAACCCTTTTCCGACGGGTAGTATTCATAGTAGCCCGGGCCTTGCTGCTGGGGGCTTATATCGTCGCCCGATCATGTGCGACCACTCATGCCAAATACCAGCATCCCATGCCGTTTCTTCGTAATACTACGAAGATATGTTGTATTTTCAGTTTTCATTATTTTTTAAAGTCTCTACTTGCCAAACTTCCTGATAAATCGAGACTGAAGGGTATTTTTGTTGTTATATAGACTCCATAATTGATCATTATTCGGTCTGTAGTCCGAATAAAATAAGCAGTGTGTGGCATCATGGAGTTGAAATCATCGGTTTGTTGCTTCTTCTTCTTCTTCTTCTTCTTTTTGCATGGTAGAAATGAGAAAGTGTTAAAATCAACTTAATAACACTTTCACTGGCAGGAAAATAATCTTTTGCCGTGATTGTAAAAAAAAACAAAAAAACTCATGGCATGTCCATACATACTCTATGGCATGTGCGTACGTGCCCCTGGCAGATGGTCCCGCCATGCCATGGCATGTGCGTACATGCCACCCATCGGCAATGGGTTAATCATCATCATCTTTGTCATACTTGGAACTTGCAAAGATTTGGAACTTCTTTGTTGGACGTTTGGAGTGTGAGGGTAAGTGAGAGTAAAAAACTTCATGACACAAGAGATTATGAAAAAGTTTTGATTAAATCCTCATCAAAAGTGCATAAACTTCCTGGATTTGGACTTCAATGCATTCCCTGTGGAAGGGTACACAAACTACTAGTGATTTGTCTTACCATTTATTAATAGCATGCATTTCTTTCTTCTTCTTTTTTCAGGTAAAACCGTACAATATCACAGTGACTGTGTGTTATCCACCTGATACGGACACCCCAGGATATGAGGAGGAAAACAAAACAAAACCCATTGAGACCAAATTGATATCAGAATCTGCAGGACTTTTCAAGGTGACAAATGTGAAATTAGGTTATTGCAGTGGTGGAGGTCGTAGTCTAGTGAGAAGTACTTTGTTATGGGATTGGTGTGAACTTAGTCCTGATATGAATTGTGTAACAAATTGTTCTGCTTGTGATTTAGTTTACACTTTACAGAGATGATGTTAATGGTATTTTTTATTAATCTTTTACATTAGGCTGATGAGGTTGCCTGCAAGTTAGTGAAGGATGCCCTGCGTGGTTCATTCTGCAGTACAGTTGGAATTGAAGGCTTTATGTTGACCACACTTTGTGCTGGTATGTGGCCCATAGCTAACTTTGCTGCAGAGTTTGCTGCATTCCTGGCACAGGTGAGTCACTTAGTCTCCTCTCCACCCTCTCTCTCTTCTCCTGTTTATCCTTTCCTCCCTCTCTCTCTTCTTTCCATCCTCTCCTCCCTCTCTGTCTTCTTTCCATCCTCTCCTCCCTCTCTCTCTTCTCCTGTCTCTCCTCTCCTCCCTCTCTCGCTTCTCCTGTTTCTCCTCTCTTGTCTCTCCTCTCCTTCCTCTCTCACATCTCTTTCCTTTCTCTCCGCTCTTTCCCCTCTGTCATTCCTGTCTCTTCTCTCTTTCCTCTCTCTCCTCTCCTCTCCTTTCCTCTCTCTCTCTCTCTCTCTCTCTCTCTCTCTCTCTCTCTCTCTCTCTCTCTCTCCTCTTCTCTCTCTCCTTCTCCTCTCTCTCTCTCCCTCTCCTCTCTCCCTCTCTTTTTCTCTTTTCCTCTTTTCCCTCTCTCTCTCTTCCTCTCTCCTTCTATCTCTCTCTCTCTCTCTCTCTTTCTCTTTTCTCTCCCCTTTCTCTCTCTCTCTCTTCTCTCTCCCCCCTCTCTTCTCTCTCTCTTCTCTTCTTCTCCTCTCTTTTTCTCTCTCCTCTTTTTTCTCTTCTCTCCCTTCTTCCTTCTTTTTCTCTCTCATTCTCCTCTCCTCTCTCTCTCTTTCTTCTCTCTCTTTTCTCTCTTTTCTCCTCTTTTCCTCTCTCTCTCTCCCCCTCCCTTCCCCTTCTCTCTTCTCTTCTTTTTCCTCCCCCTCCTGTTTTTTTTTTTTCCCTCTCTCTCTCCTCTCCCCCTGTCTCTCTTCTCTCTCTTCTCTCTCTCTTTTTGTGTCTTCTCTCTCTTCTTCTCCTCCTCTCCCCCCTTTTCTCTTCTCCTTTCCCTCTCTCTCCTCCTTTTTCTCTCCCCTTCCCTCCTCCTCCTTTCCCCTTTCCTTTCTCTCTCTCTCTCCTCTCTCTCTCTCTCTCTCTCTCTCTCTCTTCTCTCTCTTCTCTCCTCTCTTTCCCTTCTCTCTTTTCCTCCTTCTCTCTCTCTTCTGTCTCTCTCTCTTCCCTCTCTCTTCTCTCCCCTTTTTCTCTTCTTCTTTCCCCTCTCTCTCTCTCTCTCTCTCTCCTCTCCCCTCTCTCCTCTCCTTCCTCTCCTCCCCTTCTGTCTGTCTTCTCTCTCCGTTGTCTGCTCTCTGTTCTCTCCGTCTGTCTGTCTGTCTGTCTGTCTGTCTCTCTCTCCATCTGTGTGTCTGTCTGTCTCTCTCTGTCTCTCTCTCTCTCTCCGTCTGTCTCTCTCTCTCTCTTCTCTCTCTCTCTCTCTCTCTCTCTCTCTCTCTCTCTCACTCTCTCTCTCTCTCTCTGCCCCTCCCTTCTTCCTTCCTCTCTATTCTCTTCTCTGTCTTTTTTTTTCTTTTTCCTTTTCCTCCCACTGTATATTGCTGCTGTTATTTGAGTGAATATAGATTGCCAAGAGGGTTATACTTGTACTTTTACTTTTCCTTCGTTTGGATAGTCGGCAGTAGATTTACTTTTCCATATTTATACTAAACTCTGATAAACCATTCCAGATTTTGCTGACGTGGGTGTTCCGAATCATTTCTCTGTTTACCCTGTGGAGCTTTGATAGGATTGTGTGCCAAGAACATCAAAAGAGGCTGGCTAGTAAGAAGAGCGAATAACTGAGATTTCAAGCTCCTTTTTGTGGGCATGTCTGTTCTCATGTTGGTCTTGGCCAAGTGTCTTTTTCTTTCTTTTTCCTTTTTCTTTCCGTTATTTCTAAATTTCAGGCTTTAGTCTTCTCCTTGAAGATCAAGTTGCTTGGACTCTTTATTTTCCTGTACTTATTTGCTACTTTTGAGATTTCAATAAAGGAATAGATACAAGGGAGTCGGTGACATAAAACTGACTATTGTTGTATTTTGTTGTTAGATTTATAAATGAGATTTTCAGTTGTTTACAGAGTTTCTTTGTGTAACTAAGCTTTAATAGGCTTCATCAGTGCTACACAGAGGAACGACGGAAAAATTCTGCTTGGTGTGACGACCTCAGCAGGAAAAATATGAAGTTATTTCACCAAACACTTTTATAATAGTGTCAGGATGTATTTGTTGCAGTATGAGAAATAGGAACTTACCTGTAAAACATCTGATTGATTATTGAGTGTCTTTGATTTTTGTTCGAATGTACTAATACAGCAGGAAAAAAAGGAAATATATTTTTTATCGACTAAACACCTTTTTGATATAGTGTGTCCATGTTAATATTCAGAATATATCATTACAGAAGGAAGAATGGGAAGTTATCCATAAAGTTTTTTATTATTATTATTATTATTATAGTGTGAGCTTATTTATTGTCAAAATATGCTATTACAGCAAGAGAAATAAGGAATTTCCACAGAAAGCTTTTTATTAATCGCACACAAGAACCATAGAAAGGTTACCCAAACATCTCATAGAAATGAGAGTTTATTTGGCTTGTTTTATGCTAAAGCCAAAGTGCATTATATTCACTAACTTTAGAAAGTGAAACTATGGGCCAGTATCATTTTGCCATTTTTTGTGTACGTTTGAAAGGCCAGGTGGTCGAAAATAGAACGGAAAATTTTATATTGTGTGGAAGTCGGTTTTGAAATTAAACATTTTGGATGATACCTTCCTGAAAGTTTCACGATGAAATTGGCATTGTGAATATTATACCATTATTTGTTAAAAATGCAAAATTTATCAATGTATTCTTTTTATATTTTTCTTTTCTTGTCTTTTCTTTTTAGAGTATATGATTCATTTCTAGATATGAATGCCATGATAAATCGGTAAATATTTGAGAGCAGTTGTGACCGAGTCTTGTTTCTACTTAATTTTTTAATGGATATTGCTGTATTTTCGACCACAGGGTCCTGACCAACACATTTTCTTTTCCTTCATATATATATATATATATATATATATATATATATATATATATATAATTATTTTTGTTGTGTTCTGCATTTGAAAGGAACTGTATCAGATTGCCTAATTTTTTGATAGGTTTGCATTTACATAACAATTGATTATTTACCCATTACACTGCTGTGGTATATAGCATTTTTCTTTAATGTATTTTAGTTACTGATTTAACTGTAAGGCCATAATTGATTTATTTATTATATGTGTAAAAATGCATTTGGGTAATTGTCAATAAAATTATTGAAACATGTCAAATTTTATTAATCCATATGTTGATTATATTGAGATGGAATATAATGTATTATACAAATACATATACAAGTATCATTCACAAAAAAATAATCACCATACCACTCTTGTAAAAAATTAATGCGTTTTTCATCCATTTTTGTTATCCTGAAAGAAATGGAATGGACTACTCTCTCTCTCTCTCTCTCTCTCTCTCTCTCTCTCTCTCTCTCTCTCTCTCTCTATCTCTCTCTCTCTCTCTCTCTCTCTCTCTCTATCTATCTCTCTCTCTTTCTCTCTCTCTCTCTTTCTCTCTTTCTCTCTCTCTCTCTCTCTCTCTCTATCTCTCTATCTCTCTCTCTCTCTCTCTCTCTCTCTCTCTCCTCTCTCTCTCTCTCTCTCTCTCTCTCTCTCTCTCTCTCTCTCTCCCTAACTCTCTCCTACGCTCTCTGACTCTTCCTCTCCCTCCTACCATTCCTATGCAGTTAAAAAGTAAAACTGAACAGAGGGAAATTCATAGCCCATCCTTTTTGTGCATTCATAGGCATTTTCATATAATCTAAGCACATTTTCGCCATACAGAGGCAGCTGGAGAATACAGGTGTGATTGACGATGCAGGTGTCCTATGAAATCTACAAGTGTCTTCTATCCTTAATCATAAGCTCATTGTTATCTCTCTCTCTCTCTCTCTCTCTCTCTCTCTCTCTCTCTCTCTCTCTTGCTCTCCATTCCCCCCCTCTCTCTGAAGGAAAATGAGGATCCCATCTAGGGAGGGAGAAAGAGAGAGAGATAAACATGTAGATAGAGATTGAGAGGAGCACCTCGAACTCCATGACAGAATTACTAACCAGAGCCACCGGGGACTCAGAATCTCCAACACAGAAGGGATGTGACCGGTCTCTGTCTTATTAAAAAAGAAAAAGAATTAAGAAGTGCCACACCTGCAGCCACCATGGCACCCAGTCCGTCGGATCCCGCGGAGAGAGTGTCAGGCGCGTGGCACAGGACATAGAGAGACGGTTGATTCCCCCCAAATACCAGGATGCGGAATACTGTCTTTTTTCCTACTCGATTCCTTGCTCGTTGTCGTGGGGGGAGGGGCTTAGGAGATGGGGACTGAGGCCCAGTGTTGGGGAATAACCC